>NC_056747.1:369790773-369845773 GCF_019279795.1 Protopterus annectens | reverse complement strand
GGACACATTTTTCTAGGAGTTTAGAAATGGGGGACAGGATAGCAATGGGACGGAAATTGTTGACGTTACAGTTGTTGCCTCCTTTATGCAGAGGAATGATGAAGGCCTGTTTCCAGAGTTGGGGCACTGTACATTCATGGATGGAACGGTTAATTAGAATGCTTATAGGATAGGCAATTGCTTCAGCGGCTATACTTAGGAAGTAAGAGGGAATGTTATCAGGTGCATTTGTACATGGCTTCAATTTCTGTATGAGTTTCTTTATAGTAGAAGTGGGTATTGGTTTTAGTGAAAATAGAGCTGATTGTGGAGAAAGAGAGTTGGAGGAAGGTAAGGATGATGAAGGAGTTGGGGTAGGAGAAGAATTAGAGGATTGATTGTGAATAGATGGTAAGGAGGGAGGAGTGATAGTGAAAGGTGGAGAGTTTGCAGGAGAGGGTGGGGGTGAGTTTGATGGTGAGGTGGGACTAAGGAAGGAGGAAGTCAGCTTGCTAATAGATTCAATGAAAAAGGAGTTGAATTGAGTAGCTAAGTCTAAATCAGGAACATTTGGGTCTGGGGTAGGGGTGTGTGGTTTACTGGGATTGAGGAGGGTAGAAATTCCTTTCCAAAACTTTTGAGGATTAGTTTTATTATTGTTTTGGAGTGTAAAAAAGTATTTTTGTCTATCAGAGATAATAAATTTCTTTACTTTATTTCGAAGTGATTTGTACTCAATATGGTGTTCAGCTGTTTTGTTTTTCTGATATAGTCCCCAGGCTTTGTCTCTGAGGCGCATGGTAGATAGTGTGTTTTTGGTAAGCCAGGGGGCAGAGTTATTTTTTATTCTCTTTGTCTGCAAGGGAGCTTGGGAGTCTAGTATTTCTAAGAATGTTGAGTTGAAGTGAGCAACTGCATCATCTAAGGCTAGTGTCCGTAGATTGTTCCAGTTTACTGCTTTTAGAGAATTTAAAAAGTTTGTTTTGTTAAAGTTTTTGTGGTTACGGGTAGTAATGTAATTGTGGTTATGGTGTATGATACAGGGAAGTCGGTGAGTGAAGGTGGGCATGTGATCGCCTAAAGGGTCGGGAAGGGTGCCACTGTCTGAGAAATTGTGGGGATGTGACACTAGAATCCAATCTAGAATGCTGCCACTGGAGAGTTTTTTTGATGGGTGTGTAACAGAGTTGATAAGCTGGGAGAAATTATATAGGTTGATGTTAAGGGGGGTAGTTGGTGACTGGATGGAGGCCCAGTTAATATTTACATCTCCTAAGATGATGGTTTCATAGCTGATGTTGTTAGAGAGCCAGGAGAGGATATCTTCAAGTGTGGAGATATTTTCTCCTGGGGGGATGTAAAGGGATACAACGCATATGTTTTTATGTTTGTTGACTTGTAGGAGAGTTATGAGTAATTCAGCGTTGTTAAATTGTGGGATAGGATTGTTGTAGGGAGTAATTAGTAAGGAAGATGTATATAGGAGGGCTACTCCACCTCCTTTCTTGTGAGATCTGTCTTTTCTAAGAATAGAGTAGTTAGCTGGAACTATTTCAGAGTCTTTTATAGAGGGTTTTAGCCATGTTTCTGAGATAGCTAGGATGTCAGGTTTATTGTGCGTGAGCCAGGCATGGAGGGTTGCGACTTTGTTGACTATGCTTTGGGAGTTTATAGCAGTAAAAAATGTAGGTTTGTGTGTGGAGGTGGGGGTAGAGGGGCCTGGGTTGGGATGGATGTCACCTGATAAAAGACTGGTGATCAGATGAAAGATAGGGTTGGAATGATCATGTAGTAGTTTAATAAGAGGATTTTGTGTTAATGTGGTTGAAAAGGGCTTTTTGGTCGCTATGGGAATGAGGTATTTCTGAGTGGTGAGCAGTTTGTATGAGAAGAATAGGAGATGTTTTATAGGGTAAAGATGTGGTGAAATAGAAGAGTGTGAAAGTGTTAGAGGGGAACTAAGATGGTTAGTTATGTGATAGAATTGCGTGTGGTGGGGGGTACTGGGTTGGGTGAGGTAGTGAAGATATGAAAGTTTAAGGAGTAGTAATAGTAAGATAGAGATGGATGAAGGTCTCAAAAGCATGTTGATTATGGTTGTTATTATTGTATAGTATTGCAATGGTTCTGGATATGTTTAAAGGGTGTAATTATGCAAGGTTAGTATGGTAAAAGTTGTGGAAATAGTGGGGAGTATGAGGTATGTGGGGTGGAGGGGTGTGGAAGCTGAAGTAGGTGTAGTGGAGCAAGAAGGTTCAAGTAGTAGAGTAAGAGTTTAGAGTTGTGTGTGAAGGATGTGGAAAAGTAGAGGGTGTGGTTAGAGAATGTAATAGGGTGGGGTAGGGTGTGTCTAGGTTGTAGGAGATTGATTGGTGTGTAGTGGAAGAGGGTGTGGTTATAGGAGGGATATAGGTAGAGGTGCTGGGGGCGGGTGGGATTTGGGGGCAGGGTAGGGGAGCGGAGTGAGCCCGAAGGGCGAACGGAGCGGGAAGAACCAGAAGAAGATTGAGAGCCAATCAGTGGAGTAAGGATTACAGAAGAGTAAGTTGAAGCAGGGTAAGTAGAGCTTTCTGGATGCAGTATGTATGTATGTATATAGTAGGTATAGGAGAGAGAGAGAGAGAGAGAAGTAAGAATAAAAACCGAGAAAAGCAAAGAGTGAGTAAAGCAAAAGGCAAAAACAGAGGGGTGGGACGCCCTCTAGTGGCCAATTGCAGAATGCACTGGCCCACTAGGGAGGTTTATGGACTAAAATAGGGTGGAATTAAGGAAGAACTAGAGAATAACGCAGGGAGTTAGAAGCAGTGAGAATGGAGGGGGAGAGGTAAGAGGGGTTTAGGCTGCTGGCTGCCCTGGCAGGGAGTTAGCTTTCACAGGCTACAAGCAGGAGTTACAGATTACTTAATTTAGCAGCAGATACACATACTTAGTCAAGTTCCTCTGGGAGATTCCTGGTCCAACTAAAGAGCGGGGGTGTGGGGGGGGGTGCAGGGGAGCTTGCCCCCCTGCTTAAAACATTAAATTATGTTTTTCTTTTTTTTTTGCTTTATTTTCGAATATTTACAACTTTAAACATATGGTGTCGATGTAAGTATTCAATAACGTAATATAGACCCCCACATACATATATATATATATATATATATATATATATATATATATATACACACACACACACACACACACACACACACACACACACACACACAACACTATAAAGGGGAAGGGTTGTCAATTAATGAAAGAGTAGGATAAAAAACTGGTAGACACAAAAAAAACTGCTGAACTAAAATTAAACTTATGACAAATCTGCATTAGCTGATATATGTAAAGTGAACAAGAAATATCAGGATATCATGCATCATAAAATATCAATAAATCTGGAAAAAAATCATATTACAATCCTGGTCAATTAATTCCAAGAGTATGCACAGGATTGTGATTACATCTAAACATTTAAATGAAAAAGTCATGTAACAGAAATAATATACACTAGAAATAATCAGACTATCAAGGTTACAGATCTAAAAATATCTTACTGCATTTTAAAAAAAAAATACAAGAATATTAATAATAATTCATCTACAAGTGATAACAAAAGTAGAGACAACTTTCTTGCTAATAATATTCAAAAGGAGCTATCCAAACACAATATTTATAACATAGATAAACCCTTTTCCTTTAAAGAATTAAAGGAACAAATAAAAAAATCTTAAGACAAAAAAGGCACCAGGGCTGGATGGTCTAATTCCGGAAGTTTACAAACTCTTACCTGATAACATCTTGAAAATCTTACTCAATGCATTCCAAGAAGTTAAAACGACAGCAAACACCCCTCCCTCATGGAAATATTCTATCATCTCTCCCATCTTAAAACCAGATAAAGAGCCCAACCTTTGCACATCATACAGGCTAATTTATTTGCTTAACATTGATTACAATGTATTCATGTCTATCTTAGCAGACAGATTAAATAATATTCTTTCAATATTAATTCATGAAGATCAAACCAGGATTATCAAAAACAGAAAGGTACAAGACAATGTAATTAGACTACTGTCCTTAACAGACTTGGCAAACAAGAAAAAAAAAGCTTTCCATTTTAAGCCTTGACATAGATAAAGCTTTCGAAACCCTACGTTGGCCATATCTGTTTAAAGCTCTGCAAAAATACAATTTCTCCCCAAAATTTACAGGACTAATTAAAAAACTATATGAAAAGTCTATGTAATCTTATCTATCTAGCCAATGTGAAATATTAAGAGGTACTAAACAGGGCTGTCCCCTCTCCCAATTACTCTTTGTTCTGGCTATTGAGCCTCTTGCAAATTATGTTAGAAATAATGACAGCGCTAAAGGATATAGTCTCAAACAAATTATTCCCCAAGATACAACTGTTTGCTGATGACCTACTAATAACTTCTAATGATATTGAAAATTCAGTAGAGCACCTATTACATAATCTAGACTTCTTTGCAAACATCTGTGGTCTCAAATTCAATCACAACAAAACTTGGTTGTTAATTGCAAAATAATTTCCCCATTTTGGTTAGACTTTAAAGCTCTATGGAATAACTGTATAATTCCTGACTCCCTTAACCTTTTCAATGTTTCTGAAGTAATTCCTAAAATTCAAACATTTTTACTATGGTCTATCCTCTATAGCAAGAAAACGTGTTACTAAAAAATGGAAATCCCAATCTACTCCTGTCTAAAGCTGAGTTTATTCATCTTGTGAAATATGAGATTGCTACTATAAAAGCAAGGACTAACAGCATAACTCATCATTTAATTGCTTGGACAAAACTGTATACATATATATATATATATATATATATATCTTTTTTAACTGTTATGGATATTGTATATTTGTTTTTACTTGTTACTATACTGTGAAGTTATTGTGTTATATAAAAAAAATAAAAACATTTTGGAAAAAAAGAATTAATGATCGTTAGAGAAGTTGTGGATGATAATATGAACAGAAAAGAAGTGAAAATCATGACAGGAGATCAGAGTAAATTTCAAGCAATTGGACATGAAATCTCATGGGTAATAATGAAAAAAATATATAATTGAGAAAGTTAGGAAGTTATCTATGTCAGCATATAGTAATAATAAAGTAAAAAGATGTATAAAGGGCTGGTTAAGCCAAGAGGTACATATGAAGGGTGGTGTAAGACATGCATGTCCAATTAACTGTATACTCTTTGCATTAGTGCTAAATGTGACAGCATGTGAAATAAATTACAAAATGAAGGAATTGCGGTATTTAACACCTGAAGGGTTAAGAATTCCAGTTCTGTTAACATATGCAGATGACGTTATAACCGCACCAAAAAAAAAAAAATGGATAAAAGAAGTAATAATTTGCATAAATGTGTTTCTAGAGGCGATAGGGATAGCTTTAAATAAAGAGAAAAGTAAAGATTTAGGTGATGTAGTACAGATAGAGGGTATATATTTTACAATGAATGAATTTTCTGTGGTGGGTATAAATTTTGGGAATAAAGATGCAAGTAGAAATCAATGGAAAAAAAACAATAAAAGAAATAAAACAAACCTATCTTTTCTGGAGAACATATAAATTATCATTCAAAAAAGAGGCTTATTTGATAAATTCAGTACTGATGGGAAAAAAAAGTACTGTTGTGTACACCTACTATAAATGTAGATGTTCGAGTGTATTCACTGTTGCAGTCATCACACTTGGGTTATCTGCCTGCAGGTAGCCCTCAGTCGGCCCGAATACCGGACACTTTGTATTTCTGCGTTGGATGCTGTCACTTCTTCCATGACATCAGGGGTATAAAAACAGGCAGCTGACACCATTACATCAGTTTTTTTTTGCCCCAAATGTCGGGAACTCCCAAATAGGGAGCTAGTATATGGTGGGGAAAACACCACCAGTAAAAAGTAAATACCAATACCAGTAGGAATAGCCATAGAGAGGAGAGATAAAGAGATAGACAACACCAGGGGGCTAAAGGTAGTGAAACCAGGACTGCAACAGTGAATACACTCGAACATCTACATTTATGGTAAGTGTACAGAACTGTACTATGTTCTTCGTGTTTCACTGTTGCAGTCATCACACTTGGGTTGATTCCCAAAGCTGAGAAAGGGTGGAGGCAGTCAAGAAGAGTTAGGGCTGGCTAGTAGGCCTTGCAAGACTGATGTAGCAAATCCTGCCCTGGATTTGGAAAAGATAGGCAGGTGGTAATGCTTGGTGAAGGTGTGTACAGAACTCCAGGTAGCATCTTCCAGTATGTCTCTTGTAGGGACTCCCCTGAGAAATGCTATAGAGGTAGATGTAGCTCTAGTGGAATGTGTTCTGACCACCTGAGGGATTGTTTTTTTCATGGTGCCTGTAGCAGAAATGGATGCAGTGTGCTATCCATTTGGAAAAAGTTTGTTTTGAAATGGCCTTGCTCTCTGCCGCTGTTGCAAAGCTGACTAGCAGCTAGTCAGATTTTCCGAAAGGCTTAGTCCTATCAAGGTAGAACCTGAGCTGTCTGTGCATGTCCAGAGTGCAGGATCCTTTCCCCTTTATTTTGAGGATTAAGGAAGAAGGTTGGCAAATGGATGGGCTTGGTTGAGAGCCACACTTGACACCACTTTAGGCATAAAGGAAGGGTAAGTTCTGAGGGAAACCCTGTCAGCATGAAAAATAATGACTGGTTACACAGCCATCAGTGCTTGCAACTCAGACACTAGTCTAGCTAAAGTGATGGATAGAAGCAAGGCTGTTTTCCAAGAGAGGAATTTTAACTATGCTGAAGCAGCAGGTTCAAAAGGGGGAAGCATGAACTTTTCCAGAACAAAGTCAAGGTCCTAAGCGGGGGTGGGTGCTCTCCTTGGTGGCCTTAAGTTGTTTGCCCCCTCTCAAGAACTGTTTGATGAGAGGGTGAGAGAATAGAGGTGGCTCAGTATTGTAATGAGCCAAAATGACAGAGGCATGATCTTAATGGAGACGGCTAGGCCTCTGTGTAGTAGTTCTGCTAGGTAATCCAGGATTAGAGGTAAGGAGGGCAGCGCTGTGTCCTTTCCTTTAGACTGAATCCAACAATAATACCTTTTCCACTTTTCAGCATAGGATTTCCTAGTACTGAGCCTTCTGACTTCAAGGATGACGTCCAGCACCTGTTTGCTTAGGGTTGCCGGTGGGGTATTTAAGGAATAAGCCAGGCTGCAAGATTTACGGTTTGCAATTGTGGATGCAAACTCTGTCCCTCCGGCTGAGAAAGCAGGGTTGTGGTCTGGTGTACGTGCCAGGGTGGCACCATTGTCAGGCTGCGCAGGAGTGGGTAACAGTGCTGGCGTGTCCAGTCCAGGGCAATCAAAATTTCCCTTGGCCTGTCTTGTTTATCTTAAGTAATACTCCTGAGATGAGGGGCAGAGGGGGAAGGGCATAGATTGAGAGGTTTCCCCATTGAAAGGATAAGGCATCCACCTTCAAGGCCCTGCTGTGAGGGTTCCTGGTGCACAATTTGCTTAACTGGTGGTTGTCGGGGGAGGTAGGGAGATTCACCTCTGGGGTCCCCCATTTCTACATCAGAAGGTTGAAGGTGCTGGGCTCCAATTTCCACTCGTGTGGGTCTAGGATATTTCTATTTAAGTCATCTGCCAGTGAATTTTATTTGCCTGGCAGGAATTGAGTTTGTAGATGAACTTGGTTGTCCTAGGCCGTGCTCCACAGGGCCATGGCTAGCCTGGAGAGTGGGTAAGAATGGGTTCCCCCCCTGCTTGTTGATGCACCACGTAACTGTGGTGTTGACTTGTAAATAAAAACCAAATCAGCTCCAGGAAAACTTTAAACTTTAATGGACCGTACACTCGAGACAACAGCAAGTAAAAACAATAAAAAGTACTGTCACCAAGTGCTTTTACCCGTATTAACAGTTGGGCATCATCAGAGTAACAGAACTCATCTGAAACTTCAGTCTTTAAAAATATCTCGTGAGCACACGCCCCTTGTTAGAGACCAATCGCAACCTAAACACAATCAATGAATGTTATTGTTTGTATAAATTCTTAAATAAAAATAGTGTAATGTTAGTTAATTAAATAAATAAATTGTATATAATTAGATATAATTACATGTATGTTTGTTAAATAAATACATAATAACCTGTGTAAAAATATATACATATATAAAAATATTTATAAATAAAACTGTTAGATAACAGCAAGAAAAATTGTTACCTACTATGATGTTTTAATACTATATCCTTTTGCAAACCAAAAACATTCAAGAAGCATTTATAACATTAGCGGTCAAAACTACCGTGTGATGTTTAACAACCTAAACCTCTTTACATCTCAATAACAGTGTAATAAGGTAGTGCAAATACACCGGGACTATCCCAAAATATGCTGAAAGGTATTTGTAACATGTATAGGCTATCGGTTAAAAATTCACTTTACCAGTTGTCATTTTAAATGCAATAAGACCTATATTTTAAAATAGTGGACAGTGAAATATGTTCATTAATTCCTGGTGACTTAGATGCATCTAACCTGAGTTGCCACAAACATTCCTTAACTTCCAATAAGGTCTTAGCATCACCTCCTCTATCATTTAATGGAATTCTGTCCACCACAAAAAATACAAATTTTTTAAAATTAATACAATTCTGACTGTGTATGTATAGGGCATTGGATGTTCTCTTGTTCCTAATGTCCCTTGAGTGTTCTAAAATTCTAAGCCGTAGTTTCCTTATGGTTTTCCCCACATAAAATGTGGGACAACTGAGGCATGTAGCAATATACACCACCATTTTGGTGTTACAGTTACAATACCCCGGGCATCTAATAGTCCTACTAAAATTTTGTACTACTACATAAGGGCCATTGTTGATGTACTTGCAAGTGCTGCATAGGCCACATTTACTCATTCTAAAATTCTTATAAGTGTCTAATTTAGATTCCATTTCCATCATCTCTTTGAGCTTCCTACCCCTACTGTAAGTGAAAACTGGTGTTTTACCGACTATTATTTTGTCTATATATAAACATGTAACATACAGTATTGTATATATAGTGTGTTTTTACTGAATGCTTAACATATCAAATTGCATACTCTACTATTGCTATGTATATGAAATTATTAACACAATCAGTATTTAGGAATGATCGATATACATTCTATATATATTTTATTTGAATTTTATTTGAATTTTCACAGTATTTATTTATCATATATATATAATTGTATGATTTGATCAAGTATGTTGATTTATAGAAAAGGATATATAAAAACTAAGTAGATATATATAATGAACCATTATAATTCCTTAATAGACCTATTTACATTCAAATTAATTATTCATTCTCTGTCATTAACCTAAATGCATCTTTTAAAAAAGAGTTTTCACGAAATACATGAATGCTTTAAAATGTTGTGGATATATGGGATGCTGTTTCCCTTTAAAGCACCTTACTAAATTGTTTTAATTGATGGATTTGATTGAATAATTGATGGAAGTTTCAATATATAAGGATGGGAGTTTTTACTATTGATTGTAACCTGATGAAGCGCACCGGGATGGTGCGTGAAAGCGCTTGTTCTTCTTGTTAAATAAATCTTCGTTTTACATCGTGGTGGTTCCTTGCAGTTTTTACGTTACCACATTTACTCATTCTAAAATTCTTATAAGTGTCTAATTTAGATTCCATTTCCATCATCTCTTTGAGGTTCCTACCCCTACTGTAAGTGAAAACTGGTGTTTTACCGACTATAGTTGTTGCGCCATTGTTAAAAACACTGTACCATGTCTCGGTAATGATGTTCTTAATTTGTCCAGCCACCTCATTATAAGGTAAAATCATTGCCCGTCTCTTATTGTGAACATTTGTTGTTTCAATGCGAGTGTTGTGTTCACTAAATTCTTTAAACAAACCTCCTTTAAGTATAGGTTTGAAGATGGTATGTCTTTTTGCCTCTATCTCACTTCTTGTGTTCATCAAAATGTTGTAGGGGTAACCTCTCTCAGTAAACATGTCTATCAGTTTTGATAGTTCGATTTTTAAAAGGTCATCCTCACTAATGAGTCTAGAAAGTCTAACCATTTGTCCTTTGACTATGTTCCTTTTCTGGAAATATGGGTGACAACTTTGAAAATGCAAACAAGTGTTGGAATACATCTTTTTGCAGTATATACTAGAATTCACAATGACCTCCTCCCTTCTCTTTATATAATATGTCCAAAAAATCACAACTTTCGCCATGAATCTTGTGAGCAAATTTTAAAAAAGATGTAGTGGTACCCAAGTAATTAATACATTCTTGAATTTCTTCCACTGTTCCTTTCCAAAAAATCAGAATGTCATCAAGGTAACACAAATATAATGTTACGTTGTGCATAAAGTCAGAGGTGAAAATCCACCGTCTCCCCCAATCTGCCAACACTAAGTTGGCATAAATTGGTGCAAACCTGGCACCCATAGCTACACCTGTGACCTGCTTGTAAAGTTCACCTTCAAACATAACAAAATTGTTGGTTATGGATAACAATAGTGACTGTGACAATGAACATTTTTTAGAGTCTTACCCGGTGAGACGCTCAGAACGAATATGCGAGCACAACCAGGGATTAAGGCAACAAGATCAGGCCAGGGGGAGAGAACAGAGGTTTTACACAAATCGGAGGTGGTCTATCAGGGGAACAGCAACCAACATAAATATCGATGAACCTTCTGTCTATCCCCTTGTCCCTTACCTCACATCTCTTTCTGCCACTCATGACAACAATGGTCAAGATCAGTCTTTTTTGGATTTTTTGTCAACTTTTGATTCAACACACCATGACGTGGAATCAGTCCACAAACACCATTTGTTTCTCTTGCCCATGTACATTAATGAATTTTTTAGTCTGGAGAAAAATTGTTCTACTAACATTGTGAATGAAATTGATGGTAATGGTGATACGGATATGAATTGCCTGAATTATGATGAATTCATTGATACTGGATTAAGTTGCAATTTAATTAAAGTGGACAGTGCATGTATTTACAATTTCACAAATTTAGAACTGACAATTACCTTGCCCCATTTAAGAAGGGCTTCACTTTTGTTCCTACTTTTAGGAACGAGATAGCTAAAATTTTAGTTAATTTTAAATTGTACACAAGGCAATTGAACCTTGAAATGTTTTTTCATAAGAATCCCAGTCCATTGACAGGTAACACCATTGTGCTTAAAAGGTCAAGTACATTTATCCCCCCCAGTTAACCCCTGTATGCACATTTTTGAGAAGATGTGTGAAACATGACTTAGGAGGTTGTTTAGGGGGTTAACAACACCATCTGACAATTTGACATTGGGTGAGAGATTTTGCCTCCATGAATTAACATCCACTAACAACTACAGGGTAATGAAACCTGATAAAGGGGAGGTGTTGTGATTATGTCAAATACTGATTACTCTAATAAGATGTTAAATCTTTTAAATGATACCACCACATACACCAGAGTTTTGAGGAACGAAATGAATAGAACTTATATCAAGATAGATTGGCGTCTATATGAGTGGTTAATGGAGGGGGTCATTGACAAGAATGAATATGACTATCTTGCTGCTGACTCACCAGTGCCCCCCCCTCCATCTTTGGGATTCTGAAAATGTATAAAAATTATAATGACCCATCATTTCGCCCGATAGTTTCAGCGAAGGGCTCCAAAACGGAAGCTATGGCCTCCTATATGTTGATTTTTATTATAAGAACACTACCAAACAGTTGCCACACATACTGAGGGATTCTTGGCATTGCTTAGATGTGATAAAGAACACACACATAGATGAACATTTTTTTAATGGTCACTATTGATGTAGTCAACTTATTTTCAATTATAGCTCAGGAACAGGGTCTTGACATGTTTAACAACTGTTTAGAAAAGCATAGTGGTTTTCACACGGTTAAACGTAGTCTAATTGTTGAATTAACAGAAATGATTTTGTCCAACAATTTTGTTATATTTGAAGGTGAACGTTACAAGCAGGTCACAGGTCTAGCTATGGGTGCCAGGTGTGCACCAATTTATGTCAACTCAGTGTTGGCAGATTGGGAGAGACAGTGGGTTTTCACCTCTGACTTTATGCACAAGGTAACATTATATTTGTGTTACCTTGATGACATTCTGATTTTTTGGAAAGGAACAGTGGAAGAAATTCAAGAATTTATTAATTACCTGGGTACCACTACATCTTTTTTAAAATTTACTCACAAGATTCATGGCGAAAGTTGTGATTTTTTGGACATATTATTATATAAAGAGAAGGATGAGGTCATTGTGAATTCTATTATATACCGCAAAAAGATATATTCCAACACTTTTTTGCATTTTCAAAGTTGTCACCCATATTTCCAGAAAATGAACATAGTCAAAGGATAAATGGTTAGACTTTCTAGACTCATTAGTGAAACTGATAGACATGTTTACTGAGAGAGGTTACCCCTACGACATTTTGATGAACACAAGAAGTGAGATAGAGGCGAAAAGACATACTGTCTTCAAACCTATACTTAAAGGAGGTTTGATTAAAGGAATTTAGTGAACACAACACTCACATTGAAACAAATGTTCAAAATAAGAGACGGGCAATGATTTTACCTTATAATGAGATAGCTGGACAAAATAAGATTATCATTACCGACACGTGGTACAGTGTTTTTAACGACACAACTATAGTCGGTAAAACACCAGTTTTCACATACTGTAGGGGTAGGGACCTCAAAGAGATGATGGAAATGGAATCTAAATTAGACATTTATAAGAATTCTAGAATGAGTAAATGTGGCCTATGCAGCACTTGCAAGTACATCAACAATGGCCCTTATGTAGTAGCCCAAAATTTTAGTAGGACTATTAGATGCCCAGGGTATTGTAACTAACACCAAGATGGTGGTGTATATTGCTACATGCCTCAGTTGTCCCACATTTTATGTGGGGAAAACCATAAGGAAACCACGGCTTAGAATTTTAGAACACTCAAGGGACATTAGGAACACTCAAGGGACATTAGGAACAAGAGAACATCCAATGCCCTATACATACACAGTCAGAATTGTATTAATTTAAAAAAAAATTCTATTTTTTGTGGTGGACAGAATTCCATTAAATGATAGAGGAGGTGATGCTAAGACCTTATTGGAAGTTAAAGAATGTTCGTGGCAACTCAGGTTAGATGCATCTAAGTCACCGGGAATTAATGAACATATTTCACTGTCCAGTATTTTAAAATATAGGTCTTATTGTATTTAAAATGACAACTGGTAAAGTGAATTTTTAACGGATAGCCTATACATGTTACAAATAGCTTTCAGCGTATTTGGGGATAGTCCCGGTGTATTTGCACTACCTTATTACACTGTTACTGAGATGTAAAGAGGTTTAGGTTGTTAAACAGCACACGGTAGTTTCGACCGCTAATGTTATAAATGCTTCTCGAATGTTTTTGGTTTACAAAAGGATATAGTATTAAAACATCATAGTAAATAATTTTACTTGCTGTTATCTAACAGTTTTATTTATAAATATTTTTATATATATATATTTTTTTACCCAGGTTATGTATTTATTATTGTATTTATTTAACAAACATACATTTAATATCTAATTATATACAATTTATTTATTTAATTAACTAACATTATACTTTTTATTTAAGAATTTATGCAAACAATAAAATTTATTGATTGTGTTGAGGTTGCGATTGGTCTCTAACAAGGGGCGTGTGCTCACGAGATATTTTTAAATACTGAAGTTTGAGATGAGTTCTGTTATTCTGATGATGCCCAACTGTTAATACAGGTGAAAGCGCTTAGTGACAGTACTTTTTATTGTTTTTACTTGCTGTTGTCTCGAGTGTACGGTCCATTAAAGTTTTAAGTTTTCCTGGAGCTGGTTTGTTTTTTATTTACAAGTCAAGACATTTTCAGTTACATTGGTGGAGATAACTGTGGTGTTGTCCGTTTTCATCAGCAGTTGTCCTGGAAACAGTAGGTATCTGAAAGCTGTCAGGGCATTCTGTACAGCTAGCATCTCTTTTTGATTGATGTGCAGGAGAATTTGCCTTGGGCTCCAGTGGTCCTGAATACATTTGCCCAAGTGAGCCCCCTGTGCATAATCTAATGTGAATGTGGTTTGGGTCTGGGTGGCATGGGGTTGAGTAAAATGCAGTCCCTTATTGTGGTTGCATGCTTCTGCCCACCAAAGGAACTCTGTCCTTAGACAAGGTATGATAGGAATGACCGTTTCCAGGTCCTGAGAATGTTGACACCAAAGACTTAAGTACCAAAATTAGCAGAATACATGAGGCCATGAACCCTAGGGCTTGCAGTATTTTTCTTGCAGATGGCTGGGTTCTGGTGGCCATTTATTTGAAGAAGTTTGTCAGATAGACCTGTTTGTCTAACGTGAGTAATGCCAACTGGGAAGTTGTGTCCAAGCTTGCTCCCAGGAATACAATCTTTTGACTGGTTACCAGTTGTGATTTCTTTTCAATGATGGTGTACCCCAATGAAGTTAGAAGGCTTTTTACAAATGTCAGGTGCTGAAGCAGCAACTCCTGACTGTCTGCCTGAATCAGGCAGTCGTACAAGTACAGGTAAATTTGGATATTTCTCTGCTTGCAATATGCAATGGCTGGAGCCGGGCATTTTGTGAATACACTGGGTGCAGTAGATAAGCCAAAGGGAAGTGCAGAGAACTGATAATGCATAGACCTTTCCCTGAAGCACAGATATTTCCTGCATGACTCCCTTATGGGGATGTGCAGATAGGCTTCTTTTAAGTCTAGGGTGACTAACCAGCATCTTTGGCTAACATAAGGAGAAGCTGTTGTACGGTAAGCATCTTGAATTATGGTACCACCAGGAAGGTGTTGAGAATTGAAAGATCCAGGGTTGGGTGCCAAGAGCCCTCTTTCCTGGGTACCAGGAACTGTCTGGAGTAAAATCCTTGACCCCTCTGCTCTACTGGAACAGGCTGAATAGCTCTGATATTGAGCAGGGAAAGTACTTGGTTTTGAGCCTCTGCCCACTGGTTTGGAGGAAGGTCTGGAAACCCGCTTGGGGTTGACAGTGAATGGAAATAAAATTTGTACCCCTGGGTTACAATGTTGAGGACCCATCGGTCCTGAGTGATGGGCATCCAGTTTTTTGCATGAAGGGCAAGTCTTCCTCCTAGGGGCACAAGCAATTGGGGAGGGCTGGGAAGCAGAGTTGAGAAGTCATTGTGAGCTTTTTCCATAAGGAGGTGGGGCTTACCACTCCCTGTTCTAGGGGTGGGGGTGCTCCATTGCTTAGATCTCTGCATACCCTGAGACTGTAGTCTGGGTGGTTTGTTTCCCCTGGGTCTTGTTTGGGAAGGCCTGGAGAGGGCTGGAAAGGACCAGTGCTTTGAAGGGCAATGCCTACTGAATCTAGGTGGTTGCACTTGTAGGAATTCTTTAACAGTTTGCATAGATTTAGCCTTTTCTTCCATCTTTTTAAGAACTTCTTCTGCTTTGGTGCCAAACAAATGGTCTTTATTTAAATGGGCGTCTAGTAATTTAGATTTGACATGATCTGACAAGGCCTGCTCCTTCAGCCAAGCATGTCTTCTCAGTACAGAAACAGTGACTGCTGCCCTGCAAGATTAGCCTCACTGCAATGTATGCTTACTAACTTGGTTTGCAGAATGCATAAGCTCCTGCAATTCTTTATTTTCTGCTCAATCTGGAAAAATTACTACTTTTTGTTTATTAAGTTCCATAATACGTTCCTGGTATTTCAGCATCTGAAACTGGCAATTCAATGCCCTGATAGCAAGAGTTGCAGAGGTATATACCTTCTTACCCAATCTGTCCAAAGCTCTGGAATCCCTGTCCGAAGGGATAGGATTTTTTGGCTGTAGTAACCTTAATACCTTTAGGTCCCTGGGAAATGATCTCTGGATCAGCAGTAGGATTTTTGAAAAAAAAATTCTGAGAATCAGGTACTTTGTAGTACCTGTCTGGTTTCCTAGGGGCCGGAGGTAAAGTGTCTGGAGTAAGACTGGATTCCATGAAAACAACATCCAGGACAAGGGGTATAGTGAAAGGCCTGTGCTGAGGGAACTCTAAAAATTCTCTGAATCTCTTTTTGGACTGAGGATAGTCTTGGCATTCCCAATTAAAATGCTCTCTTAAAGTATGCAAGGATTCACCACAAGAGAAATCCTTTGAAGGAGAAGCAGAGGGAATGGATTCCTCTGCATCTGAATCCTCATAAGCAGATAAGGGCATGTCTTCATAATCAGAAAGGTCAGAGTCATCGGACTCCTGGTCTGTAGAACCTGAAGGGGACTGGAGTCTCTTAGCTGGGGAAGGCTGGCTTCCCCTAATCAGTGTAATAAGGTCTTCCAAGACATTCTAAGCATTTGTTTTTGTGGCATGGGTGCCTGAGCATGCGCTTTGGTCGTTGGTTTTCTAGGCAAGTGCGTACTCTGGGTCTAAGAAAATCGGTAGTTTTGGTTAAAAAAAAGTCGCTTTGATTCTAACATTGGTAGGATGAAAAACTCCCTCAGAAGCTGGTGCCTGCACAGCGGCTCCGGACCCATCTAAGATAGACATCCACTGGTTCAATATCGAAGAAGCATCTCGCGGCATACCGAACTCCAAATGGGTCTCAGCAGAGGCCTATGAATCCACAGAAGCGGGCATCAGGGGCTGCAAAGATGCCTCGAGTACCGGCAGACTGGCGACTAGCTTAACGGAAGCATCGTCGGAAGTTTTGAACTTATGTGGTCTGTCTCTGTCTTTAGCTTTACATTTTTTTTGGAAGATCGGTAGTCGGATGGCTTACCGAAGCCATTTCAGAATACGGAGATAGAGAGCAAAAGAATTTAGCAACAAAGATAGCCCGACGACGAATGGTTCGGGTGTTAAACAAGGCACAAAACTGACAGCAATGGACGTCGTGGTCTGGGCCTAAACAGGTGACGCAGTAAGAATGAAAATCTCTGTGAGGCATTTGCTTTCCACAAGCAAGACTATTATTAACTTTTTCTGACATTGGTTAGAGCAAGAAAAAAGGATCCCCAATGGGGTACTTAGCTTTAGAAGACTTCAGGATTATTCAACTCGAAAATGAAAAATTCAGGTAGCGGCTGACTGGCACTTGCGAACTGCTTCGGGCTCCTCCTCGGCAAGAAAGACTGATGTAATGGCATCGGCTGCCTGTTTTTATACCTCTGACGTCAAGGAAGAAGCGACAGCATCCGATGCAGAAATATTAAGCCTGTGGTATTCGGGCCGACTGAGGGCTACCTGCAGGCAGATAAACCCAAGTGTGATGACTGCAACAGTGAAACATGAAGAACATCAACTAACTCAGCAAATAAATTTGTGTTGCCAACAGTATTTTGAAAAGAAATTGTTGCAGATATTTTTTTAATTTATATGGGGTTTTAGCTTTAACCCAGTAAACAGGAGTTTTGGATGTAAATAAAGAAGGAGGTTTAGGGTTAATTAACCTAGTGGTACATTAAATTAATTCTTTACAAAGAGTTAAAGTGGATAAATGAAAAATATGAGAGATTAGTAGTAAAACTGTATAAATAGAACCATGATAAATTTTGACGTATGGCACTAAAAGAGTAATAAATTAAAAAAAATGTTACCAAGAAAAAATATTTTTGTGGAAAATAAACACTGATGATATTAAAAAGAAAAGTATGGTAAGAGAATGTAATGATAAAACAGTATTATATAAAACCATGGGAAAATCTAAATGAAAAATTAAAGTTATAAAAATATGAGGCAAATGGTGTGATCAGAAAATGGAATGTCAAGATTTTTTTTGTTGGAGACTGGTAATAGATAAATTGCCAGCAGAAGGAAATATGCTACATAAAAATATAAGAGATAGAACATGTTTACATACGGAAAAAGAAGTTATGTACCTACCATAATGTTCCATGTTTGCTGTCCATCTCGCCTTCCTTCTTGCTAGTTGGGTTCGGAGCCAATCCTCGGATCCGACTCTGCCGATTTACTATAGCTCGAGAGCTTATACTGGCTTGAGGCTAACCCTACCCCTGCATGCCTAGCGGTAGCCACCCAGATCTCATTTGTAATAGCCCACACTAAACAATCATAGTACAAGCAAATTTTATTAAGCTCTTACACATTCAAAGGTTAGGAAGGAAAGAGGAAAACCAAGGCATTTTTAACTAACCTGGTATGTCAACAGGAAACTCAGCCAGTGTAACCAAAGAAGGAATTCCTCTCGATCCTCCAGGGAGGGGGGACGCAAGAAGAAGGCGAGATGAAGGACAACAAACATGGAACGTTATGGTAGGTACATAACTTCTTTATGTTATCTTGTTCCATCTCGCCTTCGTTCTTGCTGGTTGGGACCGTGTCCCTAGCACCTGGTTCTTGGGTGGCTCACTGGAACAAACTCTTCAGAACCGTGGAACCAAAGGATGCCCTATTCCAGGAGACCACATTCATTTTGTAATGAGTAATTAAAGGTATGAGGATTTGCCCATGTTGCTACTGCACAGATTGAATCTGAAGGAAATTTGGCTTGGAAGGCAACAGAGGTAGCCAAGGTCCTGGTTGAGTTATCCTCTGGCTTTCCCTGGAAGCTTCTTTTTATGTAAATCATAAGTAATACTGATTGTGTCTGACAGCCAATTTTATAAGGTCACTTTTGAAACTGGAGAACCTTGTTTATTGTCAGCAAAGGACACAAACAACTGATCTGATTTTCTAAAGTCTTTGATCCTGTATAAATAAAAACGCAATTGTCTATGAACAACCAATTGGTGGAGTCTATACTCTGCCTTGTTGCCATAATTGGGGAAGAATACAGGAAGCTCAATGGACTGATTTAAACTATACTCTGAACACACCTTTGGCAAGAAGGAGGGATTGGTTCTGAGAGAGAGAGAGAGAGAGAGACAGAGAGACTACCTTTGTGAAAGATGAGATACGGTGGGCGAATAGATAAAGCGTGTAATTTAGAAACCCGTCTAGCTGAGGTGATGGCAACCAAAAACAAGGGTTTTCCAAGACAGAAATTTCAGTGGACAAGATGCTGTTGGTTCAAAGGGTGGAAGAACCAGAGAGGCTTAAACCAAGTTTAGGTCCCAAGAGGGGAGGAGGTTCTCTTACCGGGGGCCATAAAAGGGTTGTACCTCATAAGAATGGTCTGCACAGCTTATGAGAAGTGATGTTAGAGCCCAACTCTCCCACATGAAAATTGGAGATGGTAGCCAGTTGGACCCCAATAGTAGCTGCAGTTGCCCCTCGTTTGAACGTTTCAGCCAGAAAATCAAGAATCTTGTGAACAGGAGCAGTGAAGGGATCAATATCATTATTCTTTGCCCAATAAGAGAACCTCTTCCATTTGCTAGTGTAAATCTTTCTGGTAGTGGGCTTGTGAGAGGACACCAGGATGTGTTGTACTGACGGGGAAATGTTGTGGAGCCTGGCTAAGACTGGAAGTGGAGAAACCAAGCAGTCAGCTTGAGAGTTTGGAGGAAGGGATGAAGCACGCCCAACTGATGCATCAGGAGGTCTGGAACTGGTTCCAGTATCAAATGCTCCACTTGTAGATGATGGCGGAGAAAAGGAAACCAAATCTGACGAGGCCAGTAAGGAGCAATGAGGATGAGTTGGCAACCCAGTGACTTTGCTTTCTGAAGTACCTTTGGGATCAGAGGAAAAGGTGGAAAGGCATGAAGTAGCGCCGGAGGCCAATCGTGAACAAGTGCATCCCTGGGTGACTGTCCCGGTGGGGGGACTAAGGCGAAGCAGCTGCTGCATTTGTTGTTGAAAGGAGTGGCAAAAAGATTGCAGCATGGCTGGCCCCATTTGTGAAAAATCAAGTCCACAACTTCTTGCTTCAGGGACCACTCGTGAGGCATGAGGATGGCCCTGCTGAGCCTGTCTGCTACCATGTTGGATTTAACGGGAATGTGCGTTGTAATCATAAAATGTTGGGAAGACATTGCCCATTGCCACACTCGAAGGGCCTCCCGACACAAGGGGGTAAGATCTGGTCCCTCCCTGCTTGTTGATGTACTATACCACTGACATATTGTCTGCCTGAATTGCAATGGTTCTGGTAGGTAGAGAGTGTCAGAAGCACTGCTCTCATCTCTAGAACACTGATGTGCAAGTGGTACTCGTGACGTTGCCACATTCCCTGGACAGTCGGTCCCAGATAATGCCGCCCCCCCCCCCCCAATCTGGGAGGAGTCCGTGGTCACTGTGGCTACTGGATGGGGGTCTAGAAAGAGTCTGCCCAGAGTCACCTGAGGGCAGACAAGCTAGCATACCAAGTCCTTTTTGCAGGATTCCGTGATCGAGATCATGTGTGACATTGGTAAATCCTGGAAAAACCATTGAGCGAAAAGAAGCCACTGAAGTATCCTCTTGTGGAAGCGAGCCATAGGGACTAGAGTAATTGCTCTGGCCATTGAGCCGAAGACCTTCAATAACTCTCTTGCCTGAACTCTCGTCTTTTTTATGAGAAATGAAACTTGCGGACGAATGGCTGACCCCCTGTCTTGAGGCAGCTTTGCTATCATGGTTGTTGTACCTAAGTCTGCCCCTATGAAGGTAACAGACTGACAAGGCAACAAGGCAAACTTTTTGTAGTTTATGGTGATGCCTAGCTGGGAACAGATTTGAACTGTGTAGTCCTGTGCTTTGATTAGTTGATGCTCGGTGGTGGCAGTGAGGGGCCAGTAGTCTAGATATGGAAACACCTGGAATCCTAGACATCTCAGGTGAGCCGTGACCACTGTCGTACACTTGGTGAACAACCTGTAGGCTGTGGTGAGACCAAAGGGCAAAGCTCTGAACTGATAATGACCGGCTCCCAGCCGGAAGCATAGGAATCTACTGGATCACCTGTCCATTTTTATGTGGTAGTATGCATCCTAGAGATCGATGGAGCACATCCAATTGTCCTGACCTAAAAAGGGAAGACTGGACTGCAGTGATACCATCCAGAACTTCCAACTTTTTTACCGATTTGTTTAGCTTGTTGAGATCCGAAATGGGTCTCCAGTCCCATCTTTGGAACTAAAAAGAACCTCGAGTAAGTTCAGGATTCAATTTGGTCTGCGGGGACTTCTTGGATGGCTCTTTTTTCTAGCAATCTCTGTACTTCTAGGATTGCTTGATCCCAAAGACTGGGTGGAACATCTGGGATAGAACGTTTTTCTCTTGGTGGGAGTAACTGGGAAAAGGGAATTTTTGTAACCCCTGGATATTATTGAGAGTACCCATGTATCTTTCATAATAGTTTGCCAGGCTGTTTGGTACAACGACAGTCTGCCCCCAACTGCCTCCAGAGGCGGACAGTCGGGCCTCCTTTCAGGTATGCTGGACGGGCCTAGCAGAGAGCATATCTGTCGCCCTGCTGTTGTGGACATCCCCTACCACGAGGCCGGCGTCTTCTGTTATTGTTTATCCCTCTGCCCCTGGAGAAAAAATCTCCATGTGTGTCAGGCGAAGCTCCTGGGATTTTCGAAACCACATTTTTCCACTCTTCTGACCCTTAGGATATGGTCTAAATGGAGTGGAAAAACAAACTCCTATGGCAGAGTCCTGGTGAGTCTCTTTTACCTGAGGCCCAAACAAGGGCGAGCAATCAAAAGGGGTATTGGTAAAGGAGGACTTGAAAGGTTCCGCAAACTGACAAAGGCACATCCAGGAGTGTCTCTGCAAATCAACTCTGGTACCCGCTGCCATACTCACTCCATCTGCCACATAAGAAATGAGCCTCATGGAGGAGTTAACCACTGAAGTCAATTTCGCAAGATGGGAAGCTGCCCTGTTCGCAACTCCCTCAGCTGTAGGATCCTGCAGGGTATCTCCTAACTCCATTAGGAGATCTCACTGAAGTCGTGTGAAGTGTGACAAATAATTCAGCGACCTGAGAGTAAAAGTCGCTGAAGAGAACATACTCCATATACCTCTCCATCATATGGGACTTCTTGTTCGGCAGATGGACACATGAAGTTTCCGCAAGTTCCTTCTTAGTGGCTGCTGCCACCAACATAGCATCAACAGGAACCCCTTTGGAAAGGAAGGATTTGTCTTCGGGTGCAGTTATAAATTTATTTGGTCTCTGCGGAAAGTACAGTTGTGTACACTTCCATAAATGTAGATGTTCGAGTGTATTCACTGTTGCAGTCATTACATTTGGGTTATCTGCTTGCAGGTAGCCCTCAGTCGGCCTGATTAACAAAGTCTTGGGTCCTGCGTCGGATGCTGTCCCTTCTTCCATGATGTCAGGTTGTCAGGGGGTATAACATGCAGCCAATGCCATTACATCAGTTTTTCTTGCCCCTGATGTCAGGTGCCCCCCTAATGGGAAGCAATTAAATAGAAAAAAGTACAATGATATACCTCCAACAAAAAAGCAAATACACCAAAAAGGTTTTAAGCACAGTAAAGGAAAGTAGAGGTATAGCCAAAAGAAGTTAGGGGGCTGAAGGGAGGCTAACCAGGACTGCAACAGTGAATACACTCGAACATCTAAATTTATGGTAAGTTACACAACTGTACTATGTTCTTCATGTTTCACTGTTACAGTCATTACATTTGGGTAGATTCTCAAAGCTATGGTTGGGAGGAGGAATTTAATAGCATTAGGACCCATTATAAGGCCCTGCAAGACTGCAGTGGAAAAGCCAGCTCTAGATTTAGAGAAAATTGACACATGATAATGCTTGGTGAAAGTATGGATAGAACTCCAGGTAGCAGCTTCTAGTATGTCTGTGGTAGGGACGCCTCTTAGAAAGGCTGTAGAGGTAGATGCAGCCCTGGTGGAGTGAGGTCTGATCCCCTGGGGGATAGGTTTTCCATGGTGCTTATAGCAGAAATGAATGCAATGGCCTATCCATTTAGAAATGGTTTGCTTTGAAATAGCATTCCCCTCTGCCCCTGCAGCAAATACCACCAGCAGTTGTTCAGATTTCCTTTGAGGTTTAGTCCTGTCCAAGTAGGATCTAAGTTGCCTGTGCACATCTACGGAATGCAGTAGACATTCCCCTTTGTTCTGTGGATTGGGAAAGAAGGTTGGCAAATGAATGGACTGATTAAGAGCCGCACTGGATACCACCTTGGGCATGAAGGATGGATTTGTTCTGAGGGACACCTTGTCCACATGAAGAATGATGAAAGGCTCCACTGCCATAAGGGCCTGTAATTCAGATACCCTTCTAGCTGAAGTGATAGCTAAAAGGAAAGCTGTTTTGGACACCCTGTCCACATGAAGGATGATGAAAGGCTCCACTGCCATAAGGGCCTGTAATTCAGATACCCTTCTAGCTGAAGTGATAGCTAAAAGGAAAGCTGTTTTGGACATCCTGTCCACATGAAGGATGATGAAAGGCTCCACTGTCATAAGGGCCTGTAATTCGGATACCCTTCTAGCTGAAGTGATAGCTAAAAGGAAAGCTGTTTTCCAACAAAGAAATTTTAAGTCCGCAGTAGAAGCTGGCTCATAAGAGGTAGAGTGAGTTTCTCGAAAACAAAGTTAAGGTCCCAGGCTGGGGTTGGGGCTCTCCTGGGTGGTCTCACATTTTTGGTCCCCCTGAGGAACTGCTTGAGCAGTGGATGAGAGAAGAGGGGAGGTTCTGTGTTATAATGAGCTGAAGTGGCTGAGACGTGGATTTTAATGGAGGAAAAAGACAGGCCCTTATGAAGCATCTCAGTTAAGTACTGTAAAATCTGAGGTAAATTGGGCACTGCTGTCCTCATCCCTTGAGACTGGTTCCAGGCACACAATCTTTTCCATTTTTCAGCATAAGATTTTCTAGCACTAGGCCTCCTTGTCTATAAAATATCCACCACAGGTTTACTGAGGGATGGGTAAAGGAGAGATTAGGTAATTAGCCAGGCTGCAAGGTTCAGTGTTAGAAGCTGAGGGTGCACAATCTGGTTCTCCTGCTGGGAAAACAGAGAAGGAGTCTGAGGCAGGTGCCATGGGGGTAACTGACACTGCGCAGGAGGGGGTACCAGTGTTGGCGTGGCCAGTCTGGAGCAATCAAAATCATCCTTGGTTTGTCCGGTTTGATTTTTAGTAGTACTTTGGAGAGTCCAGCTGAAGGACAAAGCATCCACTTTCCAGGTTTGTTTGTGGGGAGTCCTTGTGCAAAATTTGTCCAATTGGTAGTTCTGGGGAGAGACAAACAGGTCTATATCTGGGCAAAACCACAACAGCTCGAAGATGAATAAATCTAATATACTACACATGACAGACCAGCAGCTCCGTAGAAGGAAATATTTATTTAGAATCCACACAAAGAATCTCTCTAAGCCTCGGCCACTTGCCTTTAACAGAGTACTCTGTTAAAGGCAAGTGGCCGAGGCGCTAGAGATTCGAGATTCTTTGTGTGGATTCTAAATAAATATTTCCTTCTACGGAGCTGCTGGTCTGTCGTGTGTGGTATATTAGGTCTATATCTGGGCTCCCTCATTTGCTTGTCAACATGTTGAAAATCCTTGGTTCCAGTTTCCACTTGTGTGGGTCCATGAGGTTTCTGCTTAGTCCTTCTGCCAGTGTATTTAATTGTCCTGGCAGGAACTGAGCTTGTAGGTGCACTTGGTAGCTCAAGGCTGTGTTCCACAATGCCATGGCTAGTCTGCAGAGGGGGTAAGAATGTGTAGCCCCCTGCTTGTTTAAGTACCACATACCTGTGGTGTTGTCCATCTTTACCATTAGTTGTCCTGGAAGAATGTAGTCCTTGAAGGCTGTCAGAGCATTCTGTACAGCTAACATTTCTTTTTGATTGGTGTGCAGGTGCATTTGACTTGGGTTCCATTTGCCCTGAATGCACTTCCCTGCCAGGTGAGCCCCCCATGCATAGTCTAATGAATCTGTTGTTAGGGTTTGGGCGGCAGGGGGTGGTGTGAAAGGTAGTCCCTTGTTCTGGTGGCAAGCTTCTACCCACCAAAGGAGCTCTAGGCGTAGGCAAGGTATGATAGGAATCCTTGCTTCTAGATCCTGGGAATGTTGACACCATAGGCTTTTTAGATACAACTGTAGTTTCCTCATATGCAGTCTTCCATATGGAAATAGAAGAATGCAGGAGGCCATGAACCCCAAGGCTTGCAGTATTTGTCTTGCAGATAGCAGGGCTTTTGTGGCCAATTGTTTGAAGTAGGTTGTCAAATGAATTTGTCTCTCTGGAGAGAGGTAAGCCATCTGGGAAGCTGTATTCCAGCTTGTTCCCAGGAATATAATTTGTTGACAGGGTACCAGGTGAGATTTCTTTTTGTTTATGGTGTACCCCAGACAACTTAGAACCCTTTGTATAAAGGCCAGATGATTCAAAAGTATGTCCTGGCTTTCTGCCTGAATTAGACAATCATCCAGGTATGGGTATATTTGAATATTTCTTTGCCTGCAAAATGCAATAACTGGAGCTAGGCATTTTGTGAATACCCTCGGCGCAGTAGATAAGCGAAAGGGCAATGCAGGGGGTGTAGCCTGCTTTGAAGTGAAGGTATCTTCTGCAAGATTCCATGATTGGGATGTGCAGGTATGCTTCTTTTAAATCTAGTGTTGCCAACCAGGCGTCTTTGACTAGCATAGGAAGCAACTGGTGAAGAGTCAGCATCTTAAATTTTGGAATCTCCAAAAAGGTGTTTAGAGTAGACAGGTCCAGAACAGGACACCATGAATTGTCTTTTCTGGGTACCAGGAAAAGTCTCGAGTAGAAACCTTGTCCCTTTTTCATCTTCTGGTACCAATTGAATAGCCCCCCATGCTTAACAGAGAAAGTACTTGTTTTTGGGCCTCTGCTCACTGATTTGGGGGTAGGTCCGGCCACCCGTTTGGTGTTGGCAACGTGTGGAAGTGAAATCTGTATCCCTGGGACACTACATTTAAAACCCATTTGTCCTGGGTAATGAGCTCCCAGTTCTTTATATGAAGAGCAATTTTTCCCCCCAAAGGGGCAGTCAGTTGATAAGTGCTTGGAAATTTTAAAAGGAAGTCATGGAGACAGTTTACCATAGGGGGGAGTCTTATTACTCCCAGATTTGGAAGTGGAGGCCCCCCACTACTTAGCCCTGTGTGTCCCCTGGGACTGAAACTTGGGGTTTCTGCTGTGTCTAGGTTTGGCTTGAGAAGACCTGGAACGGGCTGGAAAGGACCAATTTTTAGAGGGCC
This sequence comes from Protopterus annectens, assembly GCF_019279795.1. Lineage (NCBI taxonomy): Eukaryota > Metazoa > Chordata > Ceratodontiformes > Protopteridae > Protopterus > Protopterus annectens. The sequence goes on along the minus strand of NC_056747.1, from coordinate 369,819,626 downwards.
AGGGCCTACTAAATCTAGGAGGCTGAACTTGTAAGAAATCTTTAACAGTTTGCATATATTTAGCTTCATCTTCCATCTTTTTAAGAACTTCCTCAGCCTTGTTGCCCAACAGGCGGTCCTGATTTAAGGGAGCATCCAACAATTGAGCTTTAACATGATCTGGTAAAGACTGCTCCTTAAGCCAAGCATGCCTTCTGAGCACAGACCCAGTAACAGCAGCCCTGCAAGAGGCCTCTAATGAATCAAAACCACATTGCAAAGTATGTTTTCCAACCTGTTTAACAGAATGCATTAAATTCTGTAATTCTTTATTTTCTACACAATCAGGAATCAACCTCATTTTCTGTTTAAGCAATCCAATAACATGTTGCTGATACTTTAACATATGAAACTGGCAGTTTAAAGCCCTAATGGCCAAGGTTGCAGAAGTGTAAACCTTCTTACACCATCTATCTAGCGCCCTGGAGTCTCTTTCAGAAGAGGTAGGATTTTTAGCAGTAGAAGCATTAATGCCCTTGGGCCCCTATGAAATAGTCTCTGGATCCACAATAGGATTTTTAAAAAGGAACTTGTGTGACTCAGGGACCCTGTAGTATCTGTCAGGTTTTCTGGGAGCAAGAGGCAAGGAATTGGGGGCCAAACTAGATTCTGAAAAAGCATCATCAACAATGTCTAGTACAGGAGGAATAGCTAAAGGCCTACGCTGAGGCAGGAGTAAGAAATCCCTGAGCCTCTTTTTTGAATCAGAAAAATCCTGGCTTTCCCAGTGGAAATGCTCCCTTAGAGTATGTAAGGTTTCACGAAAAGAAAAATCCTCTGGAAGGGAAGCAGAGGGAATAGAGTCCTCTACATCAGAATCCTCATAAGTAGACAAGGGCAAATCCAGATTATCAGAAGAATCAGAAAAAACAGAATCCTGGTCAGAAGATTCAAAAACACCTTCAGTCCTAGGCCTCCAAGAAGGGGGGGGGGGGTTGGCTACCCCTGATTAGAGTTATTAGATCTTCAGCCAATCTTATCATTTGTTTTTTAGGCATACAGGCCTGAGCATGTGGCCTGGGCGTTGTTTTTTTTTAGCCATGGTTCGAGATTTAGGTCTAAGTGAAAAAGGAGGCGTCTGTTTAATATGCAAGTCCGTAGGCCTGAATACACCCTCAGAAGCCGGTGACTGCACAGCGGCTCCAGACCCATCCAAGGTAGAGACATCCGCGGTTTCCATAGTTGAAGCATCTCGCGGCATACCGGACTCTGAATGGGCCTCAGTAGAGGCCTGCGAATCAGAAGTCGCAGGTATCAAGTGGCTGCAAAAGCGCCTCATTGAGTACCGGCGAACTGGCGAATGGCTTAGGAGAAGTGTCGACGGCAATTTTGGACCTTGGTGGCCTGTCTCTGTCTTTATCTTTGCGTTTTTTCGGAATCCCGGAAGTCGGATGGCTAACAGACGACATTTCTGGATAATTAAACTGAGAACCGAAATATTTAGAGGCAAAAATATAGCAATGACAGATAGTGCGCTGATTAAATAAAGCACAAAACTGACAGCAGGGTACGTCGTGGTCAGGGCCCAAGGCAAGGAATACAGTATGAATGAAAATCTTTGAGGCACTTGCTTTTACTGACATTGGTAAGGAGCAAGAAAACGTTACCCCAACAGGGTACTTAGCTTTAGTTAAAGACTTTGGTTCTGAAACTCGAAAATGAAAATTTCTGCAGTCGGCCGACCGGTACTTTTGAACTGTTTTTGCTTTGGGCACTGCACGGCAAGAAAGACTGATGTAATGGCGTCAGCTGCATGTTTTATACCCCTGACGACCTGACGTCATGGAAGAAGGGACAGCAACCGATGAAGGACCCAAGACTTTGTTAATCAGGCCGACTGAGGGCTACCTGCAAGCAGATAACCCAAATGTAATGACTGCAACAGTGAAACACGAATAACATCTGGTTCCATGGTCTCTGGAGCGCTCCACCCCTTCCGACTCACTACAGACAAAAGTGGGTCCAAAGTTGGAGACACCCAAGAGGTGGAGGTTCGGGAGCCAAATGCATCCAGGTAGACAGACTCATCTAAGGATTTCCAAGATGTCCAAAAAGAAGGCAGTTTCAGAGGGGGACCTTGGGGACCCTTGCTATTCACCCAAGTCTGTGTCTGAAAAGATGGACTCTGGAGAGTCCAAATGCTTCCTCTTACATTTTTTTCTTCCAAGGGACCTCCTTCAAATGTTCGGGGGAGGTTTCGGAAGAAGTGGGGTCGCCCAATGGGGTGTCCTGGGGCATAGGATTCCTACGCTTGATGGAAGGAGGAGAGTCAAAGGCAGGCACAGGCACCGAGGGAGAGGGATCCAATGGAGCAGAGGGTGGAGCGGTCTCAGGAGACAGCACATTCATCACCTTGAAGGTGCCACTGTCCCAAGTCGAAGGAGCCTCCGGCTCCAAAGAGCCTGGAGATCTCCTGCGAACCAAGAGCGATGGCGCCGAGGCTGATGTGGGAGCCAAGCTCACCTGTGCCGAAGCTCCAAGAGGGAGAGCAGGGTCGGACAAGGGTCTGATGCCACTTCCACCCCCGGAGCAGAGACAGCTTCGGTGCCCAGATATCAAGGAGTTCGGAGCGGGAGTCAGAACCGATAAAGGAGAAGTAACAGGAGCCGATGGTTCCACCACCACGACATCCACGCACTCTGGCTCAGAGCTCAAGAGAGTTGGAGGAGGAACTGACAGAGAAGCTGGATGGGCCAAAGGAGCAAATTCCTTATGGGCTGGGCTCGATAGCAATTTGGTAAGTGCCTGTGACTTGAGGAGCCTATTGACCACTCTCTCCACATCATAATCCGAAAGCCTAAAGGACGAGAGGAGTGAGGAGAGGACCGGTGACTGCCTGCCCCAGATTGCAACAAAGGAGACTGTGGAGCAGAGCACACCGGCTCCAAAAAGGGAGACCTGGTTCTTTTATGGGCCTGGACTGGCTCCGAAGATACTGATGGAGCAGCCGGAGACTTAGCTTTGTTGGAGCCAACACTGGGAACCAACAGAGCCGAAGGTTTGACAGTGGACTTAGGTTGTTCCGAAAATGGAACTGATGAGGATAGCTTAGGTGATTTTTCAGACAGTTTAGCTGGCTGAGGACCCTGAGATGAAGGATCTTAAGGGTTCTTCAGAAGGCCACGGAAAATCAGCTTGTTTTTTTCTCTCCTGCAGGACTCCGGAACTGAAAGCGTGACAGATAGACCATGAGTCCTGCAGGTGAACAACCCCTAAACAGTATACAAAACTTGTGTGCCCGTCCGTAAGGGACATTTTTTGACAACACGAGTCACACTTTTTAAAGCCAGAGGGTTTTGACTCTCTGGACATGCTGGAAAACTAGAAAAACACAAACAGAAAAAATAAGGCTGTAACAGTTAGCAACACACAACTACAAACACTACCAACAAGGCTGTAATGGCTAGCAACACACAAGAAGAATATCTCTCTCTTTTTTTTTTTAATGGAAAAAAGAAAAAAAGAAGAAGGGGAGAGCCACTAAGTAAAACGGCGACTCCCCAACAGGAGAGCCTCTAACTTAAATGGCTACAGCAACAGGGTGTGGAAAGAAAGAAAGAACCATCCAAATTAAACGGGCTCAAAGGGAAAGCAAGGACTATGAAAAAAATGATGGCCAAGAACAACCAAAAATAGCAGCAGAGGAAGGTCAGGAGGTTGTTAAGACTAAACGGGGATTAATACAGACACGAACAAGGTAATTAAACCAAAAAAAACCTGGAAAAGATTACAGTGATATTTGAAAAACTCTAAATACTTAGCCTGAGCCAGTAGTCGCAATCTCGATCCTGCAAGCGGCAAACGAGATCTGGAGAGCTACCGCTAGGCATGTTGGGATAGGGGTTAGCCTTGAGCCAGTATAAGCTCTCGAGCTATAGTAAATCGGCTTAGTCGGAGCAGAGGATCAGCTCCGAACCCAACCAGCAAGAACGAAGGCGAGATGGGGCAACATAACATCATGCATTTTTGAAATGTAAAACAGTAATAAAGTTATGGGGAAAACTATGTAAAAAAGATTTTTTAAAAGATGTGGAAAAACTACATAAAATAAACATGGATATAGTTAAATATGGATATTATACACACAGAAGTAAAAATATGTTAAAAGAATAGATTAAAAGTTATTTTATATTTTACAGGTTATGTGGAATGAAAGAATAAATGAAATTATGTTTAATGGTAAATCTATTTTAGCAACAAGTAAAATCAGATGTTGATTATGGAAAAAGGCATGGGGACTAATAGGGATGAAAATTTAGTATGACTGTAAAGAAAATTATGAATATGTATAAACAAATTTGCATATCTATACATTTGCAAATTTGTAAACATTTGCAAGTACGTAAATATTTTGTAAATAAGAGTTTTTTTATATAAATAAAGGACCCCTACTCTTTTTGACAAGTGCCACTTTTTTTACATTCACGCGAGCTACCACCACCTGAAGCAGATAGTGCCTCAGTTTAACATTTCTTATATAGGGTCATATGTGTTTACTAGGTTATTGATCCAAAAGTCATTTCAAGCCTAGCCATTTCATCCCAATGTAATATCACAGACACTCTAGTCAATACGCAGGATTTCATTTAGTAATGACTGCTCATGTCCAGGAGGATTGTGGGCATTATTCCCTGGTATGAATTTATGGTGCTCCATCCATTCGTCTAGGTTCCTTTTGAAAAGTGTCACAGAGGTGCTGTGTTTAACATGAATTGGCAGTCTATTCCAAAGATGCGGCAGTCATTGGGAGACAAATGTGTCCCTCCAGCATGTCCTATTCAAGTCGCAGGCCATATTTAGGTACTTGGAATGGGTATCTCTAGTCCCGTTTGATTTACAAATGTGCAGCAAATTTAGTAGGTTTGGGTAAGAGGTTGCTCTGTAAGCCAGACATAAGTCTCCCTTACGAAGTACATACGATACTGAGTATAGTGACAGGAACTTTAGTCAGTCTGTATAAGGCACATGCTGGAGTCCCTTGAACTTCTTTGTTAGAAACCTCTGAGGTCTCTCCAATTGCTGCAGGTGCTTTGTGTGGTACATGCCAAAACAGCGTTGATTATGGGCCTGATTAGTGAGTATACAGGGGTTATAACCTCCTTTGCTCTAGAGGCAATGCCTTTGCTAATCAAGTGTATTACGCAGAAGGCCTTCCTTACTACTGTAGACACATGGTGGTCAAAGTTAAGGTCGCAGTCTACTTGGGATCCCAGATCCCTTACCACTTTGTAGATACATAGGGGATATTGTTGTCAATTTGATAGTGTGAAGGGACATTGTTTTTAGCAAAGGGAATGATGATGCATTTCTTTGCATTTAGTTGACACCGTGACTAAGACACCAGTCGTTGGTCTGTGCAAGACTCTCCTGAAGTATACTAACATCATTGGAGGAGTCGATAATTGCTCCCAGTTTGCAGTCATCCACAAACTTAGTCAGCCACAGCCCCTTGGTTTTGTTCTGAACTTCTGTGAAGTATATACCAAACAGTAGGGGGCACCAGCAATGACCCTTTTGGGACTCCATTGGAGACAGGTCTGCTGGTTGATGGGGATTCACCCACTTTGAAAATGTGTGACCAGTTTGTGAGCCAATTAGCAACTCATCTTACAACAAAAGGGATTAAATTCAGTTTGCTAAGTTTACTGGTAATGCCAGTGTGTGGAATTATCGAAGGTCTTGGCCAAGTCGAGGTATGCTGTGTGCAAAGACTTGCCCTCATTAATGGCCCTGGTGACATTTTTGAAGGACTCCACCAAGTTTAGCAGGCAAGCTCTGCCCTTGATGAAACCGAATTATGTCAGGGTGCAGGGGTTTGGAGATCGCCTAGGTCTTTTTTTAGGAGGTCCATGATGATACATTCCATGGCTTTACAGATGAAGCTGTTCAGACTTATGGGTCTATAATTCCCTGGGTCTGTTGCTAAGCTATATTTGTGGAGGGGAATAACTGCTGCTATAGCCTGTGGTTACGCTGTAATTGAATAGGGTACTTAATGGTGATGCTAGTTCATGTTTTATTTTGTTTAGAAGACAGCCTGGGTTGCTGTCTAATCCCATAGAGGCTGTGTTTTCTGCCTTAGACATGACTTTAATGACTTACTCTTTAGATACGTGGGGATGGGGGGGGGGGGGTTTCTGATAAGTTTAGAGGGGATAAGTGAGTGAAACTTTCACCATATCTGTCTGACAGCAGGTTTGCTATCTCTGTGGGATCAGTGTGTGATACCGTTAGTCACTAGTTCGGCACATGCTCGGGTCCTACCTTTGAGACTGCGTATGCAGCTGTAAAAGACCTCAAGGTTATCCTTGGCTGTGATTACTAAGTTTTTCTCAAAGTTACCCTTAGAGGACTTGAGATGCTGTCTTATTTGCCTGAGGAGGGTGCGTTTCCATTGTTGAGGCCCCACCTTAGTTTTCCTAGACAGCAACTTTTTGCATTTTTTTGTAAAGTTTGTTGATGCTGGATGTCCACCAGGGTGGCTTGCTTTTACTTGGGGCTCTGGCTTTGATTCTCCGTGGAGCAGCCGAATATATACACTTATGCAAGTGTAGTCTCTACTTCCAGCTGGGGATGAGGCCTGGAATGCATTTATACCTTCCCCTGGGGGTATAGTTTGCCTTGGTGAAGTTTACTCTGACTTCACCCTTTAGTGTTAGTGCCAGTTCGAAGGCGACTGGATTTGTGGTCCGATTTAATTAATGAAGGTCCAACAGTTATGGTGGTACAACTGTTTGTCATGTTAGTGAGGACCAGATCTAGTATGTTTGACCCTCTTACTGGGGTTTGAGCAATTTGTTCCAGGGCATTTGAGCTAAGTCAAGGAATGTTTGCATTAGTGAGTTAGGGCTAGAGTAGGTTTCCCAGTTGATGGTGGGATAATTGAAATCTCCCATGACCAGAGTGTTTGCCAATATTTGGATCGACTCCAGTTTGGGCAAGTAGACCTCATGCGCATCATGATCCATGGAGGGGGATCTATAACTAGCCTTCGGGTCTTACCCACAGTAGAGTAACTCCATGGAGTTGTCCTGTCTAACTAGTCGAGAGGCGAGTTTATCTCTAATATAGGTAGAAACACCACCCCGTTTGGTTATTGTACATTTGTTTTGCAGTTTGAAGGTGTGGAAGCATTATAGTCTTGCAGGACTGGGGTACTCTCTCAGGCCTTGAACCATTTCTGTGATTACACAGACACCTACATCCTCCAGTCAGAGGAGTGCTTACAGGGTGTGCAGTTTTTGGTTTAAGCTCCTAGCATTTAGCAACATAACCATTATTTTACGACTGGCAATTTTCATGTCAGCAATTTTACTTTTGAGACGCTGCCTAAAAAAGGCACAATGGGCAGACAACAGCCCTTGCCAGCAGCCGAAAGCCTAGTGGTGCCAGGTGCAAACAGTCTCTGGCAAAGCAGCTAGGTTTTGCCAACCATGTTATCCCAGGTTGACAGAAAATGGTACCCTTGGAAGGGCACCAAAAACTAAGCCAATTATTGAAATTATCACTTTTTGTTTATACTGTGGCATCATTCTAGGTGAGGATAATACACTGCTAAAAGCTAGGGACATACCTGCCTAGGACAAATACTCAAAGAGCTCAGTCAAGTCTCTCTTCATATAGTCCAGTGAGGTATGCCTCAGGTCATTCACTCTAACATGAGCTATGAGACAGTCATAATGGTAGTTGCTGCTGAGAGACCAGAGTGTGTGCATGATCTGACAAATCCTGGAACCAGACAAGCAGCTAACAATGACTTTCTCCTTATCTAACCTGGTGAGTGGGACATCCATGTGTCTCACTATGGAGTCTCCAATAACCAGAAAATTAGGTTTATGAGTGTTACGCTTTAAGTGCATGGTAGGTGACACTTCATAGGTTGGTACTAGGCTATCGTCCCTAAGGCCTATGCAAGCCTAGCCATAACAATTCCCTGGAAATTTTTTCCCACAATATTTACTTCGCTGGGCCCCTGTCTACCAGGGCGACTGACATGATCCCCGGGGTGAATTTCCTATCTCCCATCCAATCATCAAGGTTCCTTTTGAAGAGGGCCAATGAGGTGCTCTGCTTGACATATATGGGCAGTCTATTCCAGAGTATGGGGAGTCTCTGGGTCAGGAACCTATCCCTCCAGCATGTTTTGTTCATTGTGATAAGGTTTAAATCCCTGGAGCGTGTGGCTCTGAGGGATTGGGATTTCTTTAAGTGGAGCATGTCCAACAGCTCAGGGTTTGACATGGCCTTGTATGTTAAGCAGAGATCACCTCTGAGTAGACTATATGCCACAGAGTATAGCTGGAGGTTTTTTTTAGATGGTCAGCATATGGCATCTGCTTTAGGCCTGTGATTCTTTTAGTGAGGTATTTCTGTGGCCTTTCCAGCTGTTGCAGATGTCTTGGGAGATACATACCAAATGGGGCATTATACTCTATAATGGGTCTAATGAGGGATGAGTACAGTGGGACAATGACCTCCTTTATTCTGGATGAAAAACCCTTAGTGATGAGGTGTGCCACGTAGAAGGATTTCCTGACTGTTGTGGCGATGTGGTTATCGAAAGTGAGACCACTGTCCATTTGTGTCCCTAAGTCTCTCATCACACTTTCGATGTTTAGTGTCCTGCCACCTATGTGGTAGTTCATGGGTACATGTTTTTTTCCAAAGGGGATAACTATACATTGCTTGGCATTAAGCTTGAGCTCATGGCTCTGGCACCAGGCATCTGTTTCTGTAAGGCCCATTTGTAGAATATCCACATCATTTGGGGATTCAATAATGGCTCCCAGTTTGCAGTCATCTGCAAACTTTGTTAGCCAGAGTCCCTTAGTGTTGGCCTGTACTTCAGAGAAGTAGATGCCAAACAAGAGTGGTCCTAGGATTGAACACTGAGGTACTCCACTTGTCTGGAGCTGGATTTGGAGTCGGCTACTTTTACAGTCTGGGTTCTGTCAGTAAGCCAGTTGGCAACCCATCAAGTGACGTAGGGATTTATGCCCAGCTTAGTAAGTTTATCTATGATTCCAGAGTGGGGGATGGTGTCGAAGGCCTTGGCGAGGTCCAGATAGGCTGTGTGGACTGCCTTACCCTCATCCACAGCTCTGGAGACTGATTCGAAGAAGTCAATCAGATTCAGGAGACAAGATCGGCCCTTCACAAACTCAAACTGGGTGGGGTCCAGTGTCTGGAGGTTGCCAAGGTCTTTGTTTATAAGTTCCATGCTAATGCGTTCCATGCCCTTGCAGATCAGGCTTGTCAGACTGATGGGACGGTAGTTCCCGGGATCCAAGGCGGATCCTCCCTTGTGGAGCGGGATAACTGTAGCTGTGCGCCACTCAGTGGGCGCGAAGCCTGAGGTGAGGCTATGATTAAGCATAACACTTAGGTGGGGTGCCAGTTCATGTAGTACACAGTCTGGGATGTCATCTGGTCCCATGGATGCCGTATTCTTAGCTTTGGAGAGTGCTGTTTCTACCTGTGTGGCTGTGATTATCAGAATTTGGTAATTTTTTGGTACTGAGATGGGCCTTTTAGGGGGTGAGAGGGGAGTGAAGTTGGCACTAAATTGATCTGCCAGGATATTGGCAATATCCTTGGGATCAGTATATTTAATGCCATTCTGTTGTAGCTCAGAGCAGATCTGAGCACATAGGTCTCAACCTCTTAAGAGGCCAATGTGGAACACAAACCCTAACAATGTGTGACAAATGGTCAAAATGTGGAACACCCTGTTTTTGCATGGCGCAAAATGTGCCATTGCCATGGAGCATGGTAGAACATCTGTAAGACTCAATAAGACACTTCTCAGATCCAAAACCTTTATTATATAATCTGCTATTCTAGCCTGCCAATGTATCACTGAACAGCCTAGCTCAAATTCTCAGTTCCTATCTTGTTGGGCAACTGGACACACCATTGGGGTTTATGGCCAGCATACACTGGCTAATAGAGACACATACACCCCCATCCACTGTTAGTATGTGTCTCTGGTGTAAGTCAGAGTAGGTCAGGTTCTCAACCCACTTATGACTGGCACATACCCATGTCCATTTGGTGACAGTCAACATGATCAAATCACTCAGAGCCACATTTTACACCATCAGGTGGCTAGCCCTGCCACTGCGCTCTGTTTGTGATCCGGGTTCTCCTACTGCGCACCACAGCAGATGCCAAAGCAGCTGGTCTATACAACTCTTCCCTTTGTAGGGCACCATATTGAATGTAATTCCATTCAAATGCAATACCTGAAGGTCTAAGCACTGATGACTGAACAGAATTTGACTGTAGAAGGGGATAAGGTCAGAAGTAGTTGGTGCAGCAGGAATCATGAAGTTCAAGTAAGTGAGGAGACAGGATATGAATTAGGCAATGAAGGAAATGGGACATGTCAAGGTAGCCTAGGAAAGTTCTGAGTTGAGCACACATTATGTGGTAAGTCCTACAGGTTAATGAAGAATACATTCTCATATACTCTCTCCTTCTGTCTTTAGAGCTGTACTTCCAGAACTTAGCTCAAGTTGTTTGAATTTAGTGCTTGCTCTGTAAAGCAGCGCATGCGCCTGAAACAGAATTACTTTATTTTCTGCCAAAAACTTTGAAAACTTTGGTGACTAGTATTCAGAATCACTGTTTTTATGAGTAGAGAGGGATATGTTTTACTTTGAATCGCGAATCACGTTGTAAATGATTGCTTTTCGAAATAATGTTATCCCCCCAAAAAAAACTTTGCTATGATTTTTTTGCTCCTACTTTTGAAGCAAGTGGCCGAATATGTTCTCTCAGGTTGGTATGGCCAAGATCTTAGTTAGTGAGGAGTTGAGAAACTAAAAGGGTGGAAGTAGGAGATCCGCCCCAAGAGAGGGAGGGAAGAACAAATAAATCAAGCTGGTAACAAATTCGCCTTGTTTGATAATTAATTGGTTAGATAATATGATCCTGGAATGACTGCTCGTGTTTGCCTTCTTTTCATTCCTGTAAAAAGAAAATAAAGTTTTTGTCTCACTTATGGTATGTAAAGGTCGTCACTGCACCAGTCTAATTTTCTCATGGCCGTCATGTTTCAGAAGCTGGAGGAACTGGAGCTGTTCAGTTATGAAAAAGTTACTTAAACGAGTCACTGTTTTCTTTTCTACTTTCAAGACGCGTCCCGCACTTCAAAATTACTACCTAGGTTGGTAAGTCACGCCCACACTGCGACATCTGTGATAGTCTTCCCCATCAACTTTTCATTAAACTCAGCAAGCCTGCCTGTCCCTATCCAGTTTTGGAAAATTCTGATAGACGCAGTTTAGATGCAACTTACTAACTTGACAAAAATTGCAAAGCGGATCCACAGCTGCAAAATGCAGAACAGGGGGCTTAATTGATCACAAATGAGGAGCGTTCCGCACAATCCGGAGCACTTGGCTGCTCAGTCTGAGCATTGCCATTTAGATTCTTGACATAACTATAGAATGCCTTGTGGTTGTCTTTGGAATCTTTGGCAATTTAATTTTCGTACATTTCTTTTTCTATTTTATATTTATGACTTTCATAGCCAGAATCCGCTTTAAAGATAAACACATTCAGTACATGCTATTTTACACCAACCCAACAAAACCATCTCTTCACTAACGTTAAATTCTCTTACAATTATAAGTCTTAGCACTTTGTTCAATTTATGTTTATACTGAATTAACTCTGTACATGTGTATACCTGTGAAGAACCTTTTACTCAACTGTTGCATTTTAAACATATGCTTCTTGTCTGTGGGAACATGTTTTCAAGACCTGAAGGACAGAAATATTTCTGCAAACATTTCCATGCATAAATGTTTACATTTTTTCAATTTAGTTGCAGGTCTGTCATTCAGGGGAAATATGTCCTATGCTCAAATCTGTAATGGCTCTAACTGTTCGCTCTGTTATTTTTTCTCTAATTTAATACTGTTTTAGGTGTTTATTTAAAACACATTTGCAATCTGGCATTTCTGTTCTGGCCTCAGGTATACAATCTAGTTTATGTGGTTTAACAAATTTACTCTCCAGCCTCCATAAACACTCCAACTTTAACAGCAGACCTCTATATCAGAGTTGATCAGAGTTCAAAAACCCAGAAGTCTGTCTAGCTTAATCCAATTTTATTACCTCATCTGTTTTTATCATCTTAAGGTGCTCACCAGGCAGACTGTCAGAGGATAAAGCAGTGGATTTCAATATAAATAATAGTTTTTATGTAAGCAGTGAGGATAGGTTGGGTAGGAGAAGTTATGTAGAAGAATGGTTGGTGATGCTGTTGTTGGTATTAGGGGAATTCTACAGTAATTGTGAGACTGAATGAACGAAATGAAAGTTAAAAGCATCAGCACCATTGGTAGAATTGTTGTTAGTGTTAAGTGCAACAGATGGTTGAGTGGTATGGCTGGTATTGAGCAGCTAGTTTAGAGAAGATCAGAACGTTTTGGGATTTTTGTAGTTTTTATGTTGCAGGTCAGTGTAGTAGGTTTTTTTATCTAACAATTTGAGTTTTAGTTTGGTTTCTGAATTTTTGGAGATGTGTTAGTATTTTATTACCAACAACAAAAATACCCTTACTGTGGCAAACTGTATCCAATACGAATCATAGAACCAGAACAAAGATAAAAGGATAGCAGAAACGTTCAAATTCTCTCCACTTTATTAAAGCAACAGCAAAGCTTTCAGGTTTCCCTTTCTTCAGTACTAATATAACAAAACCCAATTCTCCATTCAAATAAACAGAAGCACTAAAACATGTGACACAGCCCATCCAATAAAAACATATATAAATAAACTGAAAAAACACAATTCTAAAAATAATTAAAAACATGATTTTTACAATATAAATACATCAATTAGTATAGCTAGTGCAACTTTTGTTGTTTTTTTTGCATAAAATTGGTTAAATGCTTATCACATTAATGCCAGGATATACATTTGCTTGTAACCTTGTGATCCAAGCATATTCTATGTTCTCAAGCATGTTATTAACATCACCCCCTCTTACACTCCTATATACTACCTTAACCACCCTGAATTTAAAACTATGTTAATTGCCTCAGAGATATGCTTAGCTAATGCATTAGTAGGTACATTCCTTCTAATGTCAGATCTATGCTCAATTATATGATCTTTTAGCCTTCTAGTACTTTTTCCTACATAGAAGCGAGGACATTTTTGGCACATGTGCTGTATTACAATTGGCATAGCATTCAAATTTATAAACACGTTTTGTGAGTGGATGTACAAATCTAGTTTCAGTAACAATGTCAGCACAGCAGCTACAACTTGTACAAGGATAAGTACCTTGTCTATGTGACTCATTCATGACCCTTCCTATGTGCAAATCTTTGTAGCATAACCTCTGCTTTAAATTCCTTTCATTTTTATAGGCGAAATAAGGGACTTCATCAATAATGTGCTTCAGTTCTGGCATGGATAATAAAATATTTCAATTTCTATGTATAATGGCTTCCACTTCCTTGGACTTGGTATTAAAATTCATTATATATCTAAATCGATTGGCACTTCTCCCATTTTCATTCCTTATATTGGTCCTGCTACAAAATAGGGTTTCAAATGAGTCTGTCTTTCATTCCTAACCTCATTAGCTATTCTATTTAAATCAATACCATCATAACCTCTATCAATGAATTCACTCATCATTACCTCCATCTGGTTCAAAAAAGTACATTCTTTTGCATTTAATCTGCTGACTCTTCAAAATCCCCTTGAAAACATGGGGGACATGCATACTACGCCAATGCATACATCTATCTGCATGTGCCTCCTTTGTATGAACACCAGTATATAACCCATTTCCATCTCTCTAAGTTAAAATCTAAATAAGCAATTAATTGATCTGAACAGGATATCTTGAATTTCAGAAAACTAGTGGTGTTATCCAAATATGCAATAAAAGCTATCAATTCATTAACATTCACTTTCCAAATAAAGAAGCAGTCATCGACAAAACATTTGTAAAACAATAGATTAGAATTAGCAAGCCCTCCATCCTTTTATATATATATATATATATATATATATATATATATATATATATATATATATATATATTGTTCTTCCCACTGATTTAAAGCAAGGCTGGCATAAATATCGGCCATGGGCATACCCATGGCCATTTCTGATGCCTGCAAATATGGTCTATTCTCAAATAGAAATATATGATTTGTAAGTACAACATCAGTGATTGCACATATATTTTCTACTTGTCTAGCATACATCCAGTATTAGAATTCAAAAACTGTCTTACTGCTTCCAGGGCATAATCATTCGGTATCATGGTAAACAAAGAATTTATATTGAGGGTTACTAGGAAAAAATCACTTCCATCATATTGATTAAACCATACATATAGCTTTCCCAAAAAGTCTCCATAGTCTTTGATACAACTCTTACACATGTGCAGATATCCACCCAACACTTCCTGTAAATACATAGATAACGGTTCAGTTATCCAACCCCTCCCTGAGACAATAGGTCGCGGGGGGGGGGGGGATTCATGGACTGTTATGTGGAACAAACGTGCTACTTCTCTTACATTTTGGATAGTTGTTACATACTTGAGAGTCTGCTTTGAAGTGTAGGTATGTTCTGCAAGACCCCCTGACGGGGATGTGCAGGTATGCTTCTTAGTCTAGTGTTGCCAACCATGCATCTTTGCCTAGCATAGGAAAGCAGCTCGTGAAGAGTCAGCATCTTGAATTTTGGAATCTCCAAAAGGGTGTTTAGAGTAGACAGGTCCAGGATTTGATGCCATGAATTGTCTTTTCTGGGTACCAGGGAAACCTTGTCCCTTTTCATCTTCTGGTACCAATTGAATAGCCCCCATGCTTAAGAGAGAAAGTACTTGATTTTGGGCCTCTGCCCACTGATTTGGGGGTAGATCTGCCCACCCGCCTGGTGTTGGTAAGGTGTGGAAGTGAAATCTGTATCCTTGGAACACTATATTTTAAAACCCATTTATCCTCGGTAATAAGTTCCCAGTTTCTGGCCTGCAGACCAATCTTTCCGCCTAAAGGAGCATTCAGTTGGGAAGTGCTTGAAAGTTTTAGAAGCAAGTCATTGAGACTGTTTTCCATAGGGGGCAGTCTTACTACTCCCTGATTTGGGTGTGGAAAACCCCCCACTGCTTAGTCTTGTGTGTCCCCTGGGACTGAAACCTGGGGTTTATGCTATGTCCAGGTTTGGTTTGAGAAGACCTTGAAGAGGCTGGAAAGGACCAATTCTTAGACGGCCAGTGCTGAACTTCTAAGAACTCTAACAGTTTGCATAGATTTAGCTTTATCTTCCATCTTTATAAGAACTTCCTCAGCCTTGTTGCCAAACAGGCAGTCCTGATTTAAGGGAGCATCCAACAATTTAGCTTTAACATGATCAGGTAAAGATTGCTCCTTAAGCCAAGCATACCTTCTGAGCATAGAACCAGTAACAGCAGCCCTGCAAGAGTCCTCTAAAGTATCAGATCCAAATTGCAAAGTATGTTTTCTAACCTGTTCAGCAGAATGCATTAAATCCTGTAATTCTTTATTTTCTGCAAAGTCAGGAATCAACATCATTTTCTGTTTAAGCAATCCAATAACATGTTGTTGACACGTTAACATATGAAACTGGCAGTTTAAAGCCCTAATGGCCAAGGCTGCAGAAGTGTAAACCTTCTTACCCCATCTATCCAGCACCCTGAAGTTTCTATCAGAAGGGGTAGGATTTTTAGCAGTAGAAGCCTTAATGCCCTTGGGTCCCTGTGAAATGGTCTCTGGACCCGCAATAGGATTTTTAAAAAGGAACTTGTGTGAATCAGGAACCCTGTAATATCTGTCAGGTTTTCTGGGAGCAGGAGCCAAGGAATCATGGGCGAAACTAGATTCCGAAAAAGCATCATCAACAATGCCTAGTACTGGAGGAATAACTAAAGGCTTATGTTGAGGCAGGAGTGGGGATCCAGTATTTGTCTGCCTGGGATGACATGATTGACAGACCACGATGCTTTGCCAGTGATGGCCTGCACCTGTCGCCCATGGGATTCCGGATACTGGCTAAGGCTCTTGCTACCCCATATATTGCCTTTTTTAGGCAAGGTTCAAATGACAAATTCACCACCGTAACAGGTACAAGCAAGCAAAATCTGAGGGTAATGCTACTCAATGCTAGCAGTCTAAACCTCAAAATGTACTCACTCGAGGCACTCCTTAAAATGTAGAACACAGACATCTGTGCAGTGACAGAGACCTGGTTCAAAGCTACAGAGAGCACCCCTGCGTTACCAGGCTATAATTCATACCACACCTTTCGACCACCTAACCCGGAACGAAGCACTAAAGGTAGAGGCATGTCCATAATCATTAAGGATATCCACACCTCCAGGCTAGTTGCACAGCATAATACATCAGAGATTATCCAAGTGCAACTAACTCTGGGCAAGACCGCAATCCAAATTGTAGCTTGCTACAGACCCGCACCATGCCCCAGGATTCCCACTCCTCATTTATTGATACACTGGAAAGTATTAGGGTACAACCCAATACCCTAATAATGGGCGATTTCAATTACCCCACCATTAACTGGGACAACTATTCATGTAAGAACTCTTTTGCTTAATATTTTCTGGAATTCCTAAATTCCAGCGCCTTGGATCAACTTATTCACAACCCCACCAGGGGCAGCAATATCCTAGACCTGGTTATTACCAACATGGGCAACCGGTGTTCCACACCAGAGGTCAATTCCTTGTTGGTCAGTTCCAACCAGAAGCTAATCACCCTAGACATCAACATCCCGCCCCACCCCCAATTAGGGAAACTACCGTAAAAAACTTCTCCAAAGTCAACTTCACACTTCTTAAGACAGAAGTGGCAAACTTCATGACACCCATGCAGACGGACAATAGAGGTATGACAGCTGAATCCTACACAAATGCACTTTATAAGCACTTGCACGAGTGCATGGATCATGCTATCCATAACAGAACCAACATGCTATCCTCCAAAAAATGAAGCCAATCTGGTGGTCCTCTACCATAAACAAACTCTACAACAGAAGAAAGAAACGGTTGCAAAAAAAAAAAAAAAGAGTAAAATCCCATGACTGGAGGAACTCCCTGGTCAACCTCAGTAAGAAGCTGAGATCCCTCATAAAATCCTTCAAAGCTAGTTATGAAAACAAAACTGCCACCGACTCTAAAGACAACCACAAAGCATTCTATAGCTATGTCAAGAATCTTCAATACCAAAAACGATAAACCAAACAAAATAGGAAAACAGATTCACGTTGAGTCCGGTGCCCAAGAGGTAAATATCACCAAGTATAAATAATGCTATCCACGAAACGTTTTTCCACACTTTAATTCAGACACGACAAACTTCACATAAGCGCTTTCGTTTGGCATATGCCAAACTTTTTCAAAACAGTTAAACCCTCATTTCCTGTCCCTTAAATAGGCAACAGAACATTTTAAATATTAATTAACCAATTAAAATACACTGATATGCGCACTTCACTAACGCTATCTAAAACCAATACAAAACATTCCAGACTTCATTATATGCGCATAGTAATAGCGCTTCAAATAACAAATATAATACAAATATTAATACAAAATATGTTTCGAAAACAGTTTTACAAGAACGTATTCATTTACATATACGCTACCTAAAACCTAAGCGAACGGATGGACAATCTATATTTAGAAATAATGATAAACCTACAGTAAATACGATATTAGACAATCAGATGGGGGTGTCTTGTAACAAATATTACATTAAATCAATAATTCTAATCTATTAATAAAACCTAAACTAATAAATAACATATTTATATCCATATCAACAAATATATATATATATATATATATATATATATATATATATATAATACAATCACAATATAATTACCCCATATCAATATACATATAAAAAATATATATATATATAATATATATATATATATATATATATATATATATATATATATATATATATAAAATTATACAAAATGTAAATACCATATACCATATAAATATGAATTTTAAAACTATTTATAAATAATAAATATTTCATAAAAAACTTCATATATATATATGTGGATATAATATACAAATAACATATACATATATATAAAATGTATTTGCTACATATTCGCGTTTATACAATATTAAATATAATAAATAATGTTCATGAATTTTGATCACTTAGAATTATGGTCTATATTTAATTGATCATTCTTATTTTCATAAAACTATTTTCATAAATCATCTCGAATTTTATATTTCTACAAATCTTTTTTTATTATTATTTATTTATATATTTATACATATACAATATAATATAATATATAAATATAATATATGTACCTTATATTATCTAAAATAAGATTTTAACTTTAAAATACTACTAATAGAAATATAATTATTTAACCCTGGCCAATTATTTGAATTAAGTCTAATTTGCCATTCTAATTCTGCTTTCTCTAACAATGCTTGCCAGGCCCCTCCTCTCACATTTTGTTTAATAACATCCAGGACTACAAACTTGAACGCATGTCCTGGACAAGCTTTTACATGTTTTGCTAAAGCGTTAGTGTCATTTTCATCCCTTATAGCTCTAACATGTTCACTTATACGTTCTTTTAACTTCCTTTCTGTTTTTCCTATGTAAAACATAGGACAACAGATACAAAAACCACAATAAACAACCTTTTCGGTTGTGCAACATGCTTTATGTTTTAAAATAACCTTGTTATTAGAAATTAACAATGTATTTGTTTCACATATGTATTTACAAAATTTACATTTACCACATCTAAAAGTCCTACCAAATTCATGTTTTCTATTTACTTCAAACAAATCTTTCATATTATTTCCTCTTTTATAAACAACTATTGGCATATCATCCAATACATTATGTAAAGAAGTATCATTCATCAATATTTGCCAATTTTTGTTCAAAATTTTCTTTATGGTATTACTATCGATACTATAATTAGTTATGAATGAATTTCTAAAACTTTTTAAAATATTCATTTGTATATTATTTTCAGAATTATTCTCCTCTATGCAGTTAGTTGAACTTATATTTCCATCCATATCTTGGATAATCGTTCCTACATCCTCAATTATACTTTGTGGACTTTCAGTTGGTATACTAACATTAAATTTCAACAATGGTTCATAAAAATGACATTCACGCTTATTTAACAACTTCAGAACATACATCAAATATCAATTTGTCTGGATAGCCTCCGTTTCTAAACATATCAGATAAAATTTCACATTCTTTTAAAAAATCTTCATTCTTACTAACCATCCTTGCTGCCCTGACAAACTGACCCTTGATTACAGCTTTTTTTTTGATGATAGGGATGGCAACTACTAAAATGTAGGAATGAATTGCTATATGTGTCTTTCCTAAATAATTCTGCTTTATAAGCATTATCTGTATCCTTCTGTAATAAAACATCTAAGTAAGAAATAATTTTCAAATCATAATTCATAGTGAATTTTAAAAATGATGTAGTTCGATTTATATATATTAAAAATTCATCTAAACATTTCTTTTCACCTTTCCATATTATAAAAATATCATCAAGAAAACGCAAACACAATCTACAACATTTAAAATATTCAGTAATAAAAACATACTTTTGTTCCCAGATAAACATTACAATATTAGCATATAAACCCCCACACGGTGAACCCATAGCCACCCCTTCTTTTTGTATATAAATTTTGTTATTAAATTTAATATAATTATTATTTAAAACAATATCAATTAACTGATCATGTAAATTTATTGTATTTTGTATTATACATTTTTTACTCAAATAAGAATTAAACAAATACACCTTCATTATGTGGTATTGAAGAATAAAGGTCTGCCATCTATTGTAACCAAATAATCTGTTTAATACGTTCTTGAAAAACTGTTTTCGAAACATTGTGTATTAATATTGGTATTATATTTGTTATTTGAAGTGCTATTACCATGCGCATATAATGAAGTCTGGAATGTTTTGTATTGGTTTTAGACAGCGTTAGTGAAGTGCGCAGATCAGTGTATTTTAATTGGTTAATTAATATTTAAAATGTTCTGTTGCCTATTTAAGGGACAGGAAATGAGGGTTTAACTGTTTTGAAAAAGTTTGGCATATGGCAAACGAAAGCGCTTATGTGAAGTTTGTCGTGTCTGAATTAAAGTGTGGAAAAATGTTTTGTGGATAGTATTACTTATACTTGGTGATATTTACCTGTTGGGCACCGGACTCAACGTGCATCTGTTTTCCTATTATGTCAAGAATCTCAATGGCAACACTCAGATCTGCTCTGAGTTACAGCACAATGGCACTAAATATACAGAACCAACTGATATTGCCAACATCCTAGCAGATAGGTTCAGTGCTAACTTTACCCCCCTCTCACCCCCTAGAGAGCCCATCTCTATACCGGAAGAATGCAAAGTTCCTGTAATCACGGCTGCACAGGTAAAAAACAAACACTCTCCAAAGCCAAGAACACAGCATCTATGGGACCTGACAATATCCCAGGCTGCATTCTACACGAACCACAGAATGAACTGGCACCCTACCCAAGTACCATGTTCAATCATAGCCTCACCTCAGGCTTTGTGCCCACTGAAAGGTGCACCGCGATGGTTTTCCCACTCAAACGGGGAGCCACGACAGACCCCGGGAACTACCTACCCATTAGCCTGACAAGCCTGGTCTGCAAGGCCATGGAACGTATCATCATGGAACTCAAACAAAGACACTGGTAAATCTCCAAACTCTGGACCCTACCCAGTTCAGGTCTGTAAAAGGCAGATCATGTCTCCTAAACCTGATTGACATCTTTGAAGCAGTCACCAAAGCCGTAGACAAGGGTAAGGTGGTTCACACAGCTCATCTAGATCTCGCCAAGGCTTTCAACACCATCCCCCACTCTGGAATTATAGATAAGCTCACTAAACTAGGTATAAATCCCTATGTCACAAGATGGGTTGCCAACTGGCTCATGGACAGAACCCACACTGTGAAAGTAGCAGACTCCAAATCCGACTTCAGACCAGTGACAAGTGGAGTACAACAAGGTTCAGTCCTGGGTCCTCTCCTGTTTGGTATCTTCTTCTCTGAAGTACAGGCTAACACAGAAGGTCTTTGGCTAACAAAGTTTGCAGATGACTGCAAACTAGGAGCCATAATCGAAACTCCTAACGATGTGGACATACTACAAAAGGGCCTCACTGAGACAGATGCCTGGTGTCAAAGCCATGGCCTGAAGCTCAATTCCAAAAAGTATATTGTCATCCCCTTTGGTAAAAACTCTGTACCCATGAACTACCACATAAGTGGCAGTCTACTTAACGCCAAAAGTGTGATAAGAGACCTTGGGATACAGGTGGACAGTAGTCTCTCCTTTGATAATCACATCGCCACAGCGGTCAGGAAATCCTTCTATGTGGCTCACCTCATCACAAAAGGTTTCTCATCCAGAAAAAAAGAGGTCATTGTTCCCCTCTACTCTTCACTCATTAGACCCATTATAGAGTACAATGCCCCTTTTGGTATGTACCTCACAAGACATCTACAAGAACTGGAAAGGCCACAGAAATACCTCACAAAGAGGATTACTGGCCTCAAACAGATGCCGTACGCAGACAGTCTCAAAAAACACCAGCTTTACTCCGTTGCATATTGCCTACTTAGAGGGGATCTCTGCCTAACATACAAAGCTAGGTCAAACCCAGAGCTGTTGGACATGCTCCACTTAAATCCCAATTCCTCCGAGCTACACGCACTAGGGACCTAAACCTTGTCACCACAATAAACAGAACATGCTGGAGGGATAGATTCCTGTCCCAGAGACTTCCCATACTCTGGTACAGACTATCTATGTCAAACAGAGTTCATTAGCACTCAAGAAAAATCTTGATGATTGGATGGGAAATAGGAAATTCACCCCAGGGATCATTTCTGTGGCTCTGCTCGACAGGGGCACAGGAAAATAATTTTCTTGGGTGGCGAAAGCCAGGGTACCTTTTTGGCTAGGCTTATATAGGCCCTATGGCTAATAGCCTAGCACCTACATATGAGTAAGAAATCCCTAAGTCTCTTTTTTGAATCAGAAAATTCCTGGCTTTCCCAGTGGAAATGCTCCCTTACAGTATATAAGGTTTCACCAAAAGAAAAATCCTCTGGAGGGGAAGCAGAGGGAAGAGTCTTCTGCATCAGAATCCTCATAAGTAGATATGGGCAAATCCAGATCATCAGAAGAATCAGAAAAAACAGAATCCTGGTCAGAAGATTCATTAACAACTTCAGTCCTAGGTCTCTTAGAAGGGGGAGGCTGGCTTCCTCTGATTAGAGTTATAAGATCTTCAGCCATTCTTATTTGTTTTTTTAGGCACAGGCCTGAGCATGCGGCCTGGGCACTGTTTTTTTAGGCATGTGCCAAAAATGTCCTTGCTTCTATGTAGGAAAAAGTCCTACAAAGCTAAAAGACCATATAATTGAGCACAGATCTGACATTAGAAGGAATGTACCTACTAATGGTTCGAGATTTAGGCCTAAAAGAGGAAGGAGGTGTCGGTTTAATATGCAAGTCTGTAGGCCTGAATACACCCTCAGAAGCCAGTGCCTGCACAGCGGCTCCTGACCCATCCAAGGTAGAGACATACGCAGGTTCCATAGTTGAAGCATCTCGCGGCATACCGGACACCAAATGGGTCTCAGTAGAGGCCTGAGAATCAGAAGTGGCGGGTATCAGGGGCTGCGAAAGCGCCTCACTGAGTACTGGTGAACTGGCGACTGGCTTAGGAGAAGCGTTGTTGGCAGTTTTGAACCTTGGCGGCCTGTCTCTGTCTTTATCCTTGCGTTTTTTCAGAATCCCTGTAGTCTGATGGCTAACTGATGACATTTCTGGATAATTAAACAGAGAACCGAAATATTTTGAGGCGAAAATATATCGACGACGGATAGTGCGCAGATTGAATAAAGCACAAAACCGACAGCACGGTACGTTGTAGTCAGGGTCTAGGCAAGGAATACAGTACGAATGAAAATCTTTATGAGGTATTTGCTTTCCAAAAACACAAAGCCAGCAAGAGGTGGAAAGTGCAGAATCGAATATAATTTATTAAACAAGAAACATGGGGGAATAATCCCCTTGATAACGCATATCCAAACCGGTTTCGGCTAAAACAAATCCTTCTTCAGTGGATAACAAACAATAAGAACAACCAAAACCCAGTAGATATATATATATATATAAAACTGGAGAATCTTCTGAGAACCAATAGAAACAGATAATATACAATTCAAAATTGGTCATTAAGACCGGGTGGAAACAGAGCTCCAAGTTTAACTATCCATTTCCTTTCCTTAAAATTTAGCATTTCATGCCAATTGTGTTTATCTCTACATGTACCCTTAATGCAATCAATAATAACAAACTTGAAAGCAGATGATGTATGTTTTAAACCATGTCTGTATGAAGCATTATTATGGCGTTTGTTCCTAATGTCACTGAGATGTTCACCAATTCTAAAATGAAAAGGTCTGGAGGTCTGCCCCACATAGAAAGCAGAACAAGTGCAGGTCACCAAATAGATGACCCACTCAGTACTGCAATTGGCCCAAAATTTAATATCAAAAATCTCAGAAGTGTTTTTACTACTAAATTCCTGGGTATGTGAAACCAGAGCACAATATGAGCTGTGACCACAGGGAATACACCCCAAAACTGGTCCCCCTGTAAGGGATAATTGAATGGAACCTATGGGATCAAAAAAAGGTCTCTTATAGTGACTTAACCTAGAACCTATTGTACGTCCCCTTCTAAATGAAAAAGAACATCTATCTCTAAGAAAGGGGTGAAGTTTTTCATCTGCCATCAGAATATTCCAATGTCTATGGATAATATTCATAAAGCCCCTGGAATTTCATCCATAAGTAGTAACCAGCCGTAAAGGCTGTTGGACAACATCTTTATTCTTGTCTTTATAACATAGTAAGTCTTGCCTGTTTAAAATTGAAGCCCAATGTTTGGCCAAATTGACTGTACCTGGGCGATAACCTCTCTCAATAAATCTGCGGGCAAGGTCATCCCGAATAGTTACATAGGACTGTTGGCTAGAACAAATCCTTCTAGCTCTCAAAAACTGGGATTTAGGTATGTTCTGGATGATATGTTGTGGGTGGAAGCTGGTAGCGTGTAATAAAGAATTATATTCAGGAAATTTTCTGAATAATGTAGTGGACAAAGTGTCATCGACGTTCCTGTTAACCTCCACATCCAGAAATAACATCCTGGATCTATGGTAGGTCATTTTGAATTCAATTCCCCATATATTATCATTAAGATAATCAAGAAACTCTAAGATAACTCATCAGCCTTCCACACCAACCAACAATCATCCATATAGCGACGCCAAATGTCCATCTCGCACATGTAAATGTTATGATTGGGGTCATAAATCATGACCTCCTCAATATATGCCATAAAAAGATCCGCATAGATGGGTGCGAAAGACGCACCCATCGCTGTGCCTTTAATTTGCCAAAAACATTGGTTTTGATAGTAAAAAACATTACTAGTCAGCACATATTCTGTCAAACATACCAGAAAAGTGTTAAATCCAGGTTGATAAAGACCAGATCTAGCCAACCAATAGTCGAAAGCTTGTAGACCTGCCCAATGTGGAATATTGGTATAGAGAGAGGTGATGTCCAGAGTACATAACCAATGGGATTCAAGTTGTGTATCATTAATTATGTCCAAAAATTGAGTATTGTCTTGAATCCTCGCTCTGATGGATGAGAGCAGTGGTTTCAAGTAATGAGTAAGATATTCAGACAATGGTTCAGTAAGAGACCCATGTCCTGAGACAATGGGTCGACCTGGTGGATTGGTGGCATGTTTATGTATCTTAGGCAACAAATAAAAATATTGTTGCCTAGGAGATGAAACCATGAGTTGGTTTTTCACAGCCTGTGTAATAATACCCTCCTCTACTGCTTGAGTCAAAAATTGTCCAATTTTCAGTTGGAAGTGAGGAGATGGATCCAAAGGCATGTGCATATAATATTCTTTATCCCCTAATTGTCTCATGGCCTCCTTATCATAAGTAACCTTATCTAAAACCACAACCACCCCACCTTTGTCAGCTTGAGTTATAGCCAAATTCTTTTTATTAACAAGCTCATCCAGACTCTGCACTTCATCCATGGACAAATTATTGTATGATACTGGAAAATCCCTAAGATAACAATGTAAGTCCTTTAGCACATTCTTTTGAAAAACACCTACCAAATGTGTCATGGGTGGATAAAAAGTAGATTTCTTAAACTTGAATTCCTGAGATAGACCACAATCACTGTCAGCATAAAACAATTTTAAATTTAACAATCGACAAAAATTAGCCACATCCTGGGCTAAAGAATATTCAGAAACAAAAAAAAACAGGAACAAAGTTTAACCCTTTATTAAGTATCTTAATTTGTGTACTCGTAAGCTCAACTGAAGAAATATTTTGAACAATGGAATTATTAATCAGTGTTCTGTCATCATTTTCAAAAGGGCCTCCAGACCCTGTTTTGGTTGGTCTCTTTTCGTGCTTCCGCCCCCCTCGTCTGAATCTGAACCCAGAGGGTGGGACAAATTTATCCTTTTGGCATTGGGTGAAACATCTGGATGGCTCCCCTCAGATTCACATTCTGTATTAGAGGAGGTATCCTCCCCAGAAGTAAAGCTGGAAGAATCAAAACTTTTCTTTAGTATGGATTTTGGTCTTTTTCTTTTAGGAGTCGAAAACTTTTTGTTACTGTTATTATTTTCCCTCGGTAATCTAAAGGAAACATTTTTAGATGTATCAAAAGGTTTTCCTCTCTCATAATCACCTACATCCCTAAAGAATTTTTTAAGCTTTCTTTCCTTTAAGCTCTGTTCCAACTTGGATAAATCCATGGTTAGTTTTTTAACTTGACAAAAAAGAATCACAAGTTTCAAACTTACTAGCCTCCAAACAGATAGTTTCTAAATCTTTAACCCCTGTCTGTACCTTCCGTTCATAAAAATCAGCCAAAGCATCAACAAATTTAGAAGATGCTGATTGTTGAATACGACCCCAATCCTCTGTCAGTTTGTCATCTATATTAGACACCAAGGGTTGCACCTTAACCCCTTAGTCCACGTGGGGTGATATTTTTACGCTGATATGCCTTAAAAAGGCGTAAGTGCCAGACATTGGTCCGGACAATTTTCATATTTTTGTTTAATCGGCTAAAAAACATTTCACATTGTATAACCAAATCGGAACAACTAATTTCCAATGTTTGTTGCGACCCTCGGGCCCCCAATGTTTGTTGCGACCCTCGGGCCCCCAAACCAAAAACAGATAGATCGTCCATATCTGATGATAACCCCTGAATTAATGGTGATAATGCCATCCTTGACCCTAAAAGACCAGATCTTAAACTAAAAATGCAAAATGTAATTAGATGTATTAAATGTATAAACACAAACCAGCCATCAATAATAAGACAGCTAATAGTAGAAAAAATATATATACCATGAAAAACACAGAATGGCAATCTGTAAATGGTGATATCCAAATAATAAGCTCATTCAAAAAGAAACTAAGAAGGCAGTTGTACAATAAACAGTCCTGATATTCAATATAACATCATACTGTGTGTACCTGTCCTAAGGATACAGATATCAAACAAGTTAACAAATACCATAAGCAGCCCCAGCGACATAAATAAAACTTTCCCAGTCGCACCACTGCGTATATGT
This sequence comes from Protopterus annectens, assembly GCF_019279795.1. Classification (NCBI taxonomy): domain Eukaryota; kingdom Metazoa; phylum Chordata; order Ceratodontiformes; family Protopteridae; genus Protopterus; species Protopterus annectens. The sequence continues at coordinate 369,792,787 of NC_056747.1, read as the reverse complement.
ATCCTCACCGTCTCCAATAAATATACTTAGACTTCAAAAATAAGCCTCCAATAAAGAAATTAGAAAATCCGACCAAATAAAGGGTATATATAACCACATAAAGAATATATATAAAAAATATATATATAGTCAAAATTGACCTTATGATTCCCAATTCTGTGAACTCTTAGGTCTATGCTTATATAGCTGTCATAATAGTGATAGCAGTTGTGCATATATAAGAAAATGTATAAAAAATATATATAAGATTTGGTCTTAAAGGCAAAAATGGCCACCCAGCAAAAAAATATGTATGTAAGTAATCAGAGGTGTTAGTATATATGAACAAATTTCTAAAAAAGTATATCAAGATATATATATATAACAGTACTAGACCAACAGCAACTCTAGGTTGAAAAACAAAAACAGTTCCCAATATGTTACCCCAAATAATGTTCAGTTTAAAACTGTGTAAATATTAACAATAAATATATATGCTCCTAAGTAACATACAAACGGCATAATATCAACAGGTAATAGATGCATTAGTCATTTAGTATAATACATAAATCCTGATACATTTGTCCGATATAATAAACAATTCCATATATCAAACTGTCCAGTATCTAAGAAAACATAACTACCAAATATGACCCTCGATGGTCATAATAAATGAACAAACATATTGCACAGTATCAAATGTGAAAAAACAGTACCTGAAACACAATAAAAGTGTGTTGGCTGTATGTCGGACCATCCAAACAAAAATATGGTCCCATAAACCAAAACCACTGAGCCAAAAAACCTCCCTAATCACCCAAACAAGGTGCGATTAGTTTAAACAGCAGAATCCATGTAACAAAAACCCAGTGTCAAAAATTCTAGTCCCAATGTTGATAAGACACAAATGGATAAAGCGACATGTCCTCACGAAACCATAGGAAACCTCAAACGCCAATACATATCGTCTTTTCTTCAGACTGGTAAAAAGTTGTAGCAGCAGAGAAAACACAAATCTTCGCCAGGGAGAGGAAAACCTTAGAACGCCAGCGACACCGCTAACTGGCGAAATCCGGAAATAAAGCAGTGTGCATTAGATAGAGGCTCGACTGGGCAACAACTAGTAAAGAGCCCATATCCACTTCCACAGTACTAAAAAACTATCCCCGACCGTAGTCTAAGGATAAATAACTGTTAAATGGTTCTCCTGCTATAAAATTAGCAACAAAAGAGTTGAAATAACCTCAAAAGGCAAGCACAAACCACCAATTGTCCACAGCAACTTGATGAGAGGAATCCAGTCGAAGACAAAAGGTGCACATGTGACCCTTGCACGGCTAAGACAGTGAAAGATCCAAAAACACAAAGCCAGCAAGAGGTGGAAAGTGCAGAATCGAATATAATTTATTGAACAAGAAACATGGGGGAATAATCCCCTTGATAACGCATATCCAAACCAGTTTCGGCTAAAACAAAGCCTTCTTCAGTGGATAACAAACAATAAGAACAACGAAAACCCAGTATATATATATATATATATATATATATATATATATATATATATATATATATACATATATATATATATCTATCTATAACTAGAGAATCTTGTGAGAACCAATAGAAACAGATAATATACAATTCAAAATTGGTCATTAAGACCAGGTGGAAACAGAGCTCCAAGTTTAACTATCCATTTCCTTTCCTTAAAATTTAGTATTTCATGCCAATTGTGTTTATCTCTACATGTACCCTTAATGCAATCAATAATAACAAACTTGAAAGCAGCTGATGTATGTCTTAAACCATGTCTGTATAAAGCATTATTATGGCGTTTGTTCCTAATGTCACTGAGATGTTCACCAATTCTAAAACGAAAAGGTCTGGAGGTCTGCCCACATAGAAAGCAGAACAAGTGCAGGTCACCAGATAGATGACCCACTCAGTACTGCAATTGGCCCAAAATTTAATATCAAAAATCTCAGAAGTGTGCTCGAGTTTCACATACCCGGGAATTTAGTAGTACAAACACTTC